>NC_092796.1:4123074-4223048 GCF_918797505.1 Bemisia tabaci | reverse complement strand
TTTTTTTTTTTTTTTTTGTTTTAAAAAAAAATATCATATACAACTTATTCTACGGGATGAAAAATAGCGTTTCGACTCAACAACGCAAATTCTGACCTCCCCCCCCCCCCCACTCCCCAACTCGAGATAAATCCCTCGCCTAAGAGATTTTGGTTGTCCCTCTTCTTCTTCGTTCAGTGAAGTTTTTGCCGAGTTATAAGATGGACTTGCGCGAGGAATCTAATATCGGAACCAAAACGATGGGTAGGCAACTATTCGGACTCTCGGGATGTTTGATGTATCACGTGTGATTGAAGGCGCACCGGCGCACTCGATGTCATCGCAAGCTCGAGTCTATTACGATGGGCTCTTTCTCAGTTTGAAATGGACGTTTCGCACGATCACGATAGGTCTCCTCGCCCCTTCTCTTCTTTTTTAGTTCACTATTTCATGTTGAATCTAAGAACTAAGACAAATATGTCAAAAGTCAAGGTCCTCGTGCTAATAAAATATTTTAAGCTTAGATGTATTCCTCGTAAGAAAGCTTATCATTGTGCCTATCCTACTTTTACCCTCCCTTTTACATATTGCATGAGAGGACCGCTTCGAGACGCTCCCTTAAAACTAGTCACTACCAGAGTATCACCTTCCTCTCCCTCCAAAAAAAGTACGTAACGCTATGTTAGACCCGTTCCGACGTTAGAAACAGGATGAAACGGTTAGAACGGGTTAGAAGCCCGTTAAAATCACTAGGAACATCAACGTCTGAGCGTTCATCCTCGATCTTGTCACAACTTGTCTTGATAACACTGTTTTCATTGGCTCTCTGGCGGCATAGTGTCAATTACGGCTGTTTTGCCTGAAAATACATCATTTTTGGGCACTTATGGCTTTCTTATATCGACGGCGTAGGTCAGCAATCACATAACTCGGTTTGCAACGTCGCAGACTTCCTGTCTTACTTTATTTTTTAAACGGAAAACTACTCAATGGAAATTTTTTAAAACTGCCGTGATTTTTCTTCTCAATGCGAAGCAAATTCTGCAAAATCTTCAAGGAATGATGTCAATTTGTTCTCCTTTAAAAAAGTAACATAGATGCGGAGATTTTTAGACACCGCAAACGAGTTATGTGATTGCCGACTTACACCATCGATATTACTCCTATTCATTAAACTGGGATGTTTTATTGTTTTGGCTATTTCAGTGATTTGATCTAAAATAGCGCCATGTGACGTTTAAAAATTTCCGCCACCATTTTATTTTTTACAGAGAAATTGTTAAACGAAGCAGTCCGAAAATTTCCCTGAATTTTTTTTGGGCTGCCGATAAAATTCGGTTAAATTTTCAAACAGATTCAACTAATAATTCCTCTATATTAAATAAAATGGCGGCGGAAATTTTTAAACGTCGTATGGCGCTTGTGATACTTTGGCCGGAAGGTGACGACTTACTGCTCTCTTCGCTATCTTGGCAGAAAAGGTATCAACAGCTCCTGTTTCCTCTCCGATTAGCGGTGAGTGAAAACGGGAGAGGACATTAGGACTACATTCTGTAATTAGGCACTACAATTTCTAGCCCATCCACAGAAACACTCATTTGCATAGGGAAACTGATGGTACATAAGTCGTTTCTAAACCGAGCTAGCGGGCCGATTATTGAAATTTAAACCAGGCCGATAAGACATCGAATTGCGATATATTGCATGGTTGAGATAGGGCTATGTCTTGTCGTGTCGGGCTGACATAGTTTCAATAATCGGGCCGCAGATATTGTAGTTCCGAATTGCAACATACAGTCCATTTCGTCTAAGTTGGAAACGAGGCGTCGTCGGGAGAACGATGAAGCAAGGAGATGAGGATGACTCCTTAAACCCGTTGACTCGAAGCGGCACTCGTGTCTCGCCCGGGGCCGGGGCGCTAAGCTGCCCGGGACCCGGCGCATGTGAGCATGAGCTGAAAGCGTTACAAAGCGTGTCCCCTTGCTCAAGTGCCCCCGCTCCAGTGCGTGGAGGCAGTGTGATAAATTGGAGTTTCATCGGAGCGTAATCAAGGGTTAAACGTGAATGGATACTTCTCGTCAACAGTCATGCGGTCCAGAAAGATGGGGAGGGCGCGGGAGGAGGGAGAGAGACAGCCAGAAAAAGGCGAGCACGCGGATCCGATTGAAAAGGCCGCTTCCGCCTGAGTCCGTCTCCCCTTTTTTTTAATTGAAATAATTTGTGCCAGCGAGTACGTTTCATTATTCATTGTTTTACATATTCTCGCTTTTTCGCTCCGAGCCCCGGCCCCGCGCCCCGTTGCCGCTCCGCCGAAAATATCCAAAATAGGTCCGAACCCATCCTCGTCTTTGGGGCCGTCCATAAATGGATCGTGTGAAGCAGAAAGAAACCAAACCATCACCTATGACAATTATGGGCAATTCATTTTTGACATGAAAATGGGTTTGCGGATTTTCGTGCAAATTCAGCGAATTTTCTCATGTACGAAGCAAATGTCGTCAAAAATTACGATGAGGGCATCGGCAAACTGGAACGCTCTCTCCTAAAAATTCAAAATGTCCAGTTAAAGCCAATAGCTGATGCGGTTAGTTCCTTTGTTATACGCGGTCAGAAAATGGATCGTTGTGAAGCAGGAAGAAACCAAAGTACACGCCGCAATTGTCAAGTGAGGGGCTTGAAGGACAAGGCGCACGAGTATCAGATTGTCGAAAAAGTTAAGATGTTAATTATTTAAGGTATGGCAATAAGACGCGGAATGCCGCCGCGGATCGTACGGCGGCGGACGACAAGGGACAATCAGTTTAACACGTGTTTCTAAGTAAAACTAGTCTTAATGAATATGCTGAGAGGAATGCGCTCCCAAATTCCGAATATTAAGTGTCAAAAAGACGGTTTGAAATATTTTTCCAAAATAGGGATTCATGTAATTTCGGAACTTCAAACGCTTATGCACATTGTCCTCCAAGCCCCTCAAAATTAATTGGGCAGTACAATTGTTTTCATGAAAACGGTCGTGCGGATTTTTTTGCAAATTTCAGTGAATTTTCTGCGTGGTGCAAAGCAAATTCCTCAAAATTTTCAAGGCAATCCGCGCAAACGTCCTCTCATATAAAAAATTTAACTGCCCAGTTAAATTTGGCAATGGCTGATGTCGCTTGGTTCCTTTCTGCTGGACGCGGTTCAATTAGGTAACGCTCTAGGAGGGGGGGGGGGGGGGGTCGAGAAGAGCGTTACGCGATTTTATTTTTTGTTATGGGATAGGGACCTATGTCACGAAAGCGTTACAAGGGGGGAGAGGGGTTCAAACAGGTCAAAAATGTGCGTTACATAATTTACGGACAGCCCTTTTTACGATAATTTCAAGGTGACAAGTTCGTGGAGCATTTAAAATATTAAGAATTGTCTCTTTTCCTAGTATGCCTCATAGGACGTACAGAGAGTACTTTTTTTGCCCTCCACATCGACGACGCGTTTTTCTCCTTTTTCATTCCAGACCGTAAAAGAGCTCGTGGTCACGAGTGGGGCTCACGATGACAGCGAAAGCGCCTTCAATTGCGCGTGATACATCGAATAGCCCAAGCGTTAAAATAGTTGCCTACCGATCGTTTTAAGTTTCGCAGTGCAAGCTAGAGAGTTATGCGATGTAACCTCTACGATAGTTCGGCGTTTTTATGCTGTAAGACACTATGCTAAATGAATTAAATCAATAAGAACTATACGTAGATAGAATGTTCGCGCTTTACGTAAGTTCCTCTTGATTTAAATTATTTACATGTAGGTCCTCTTGGCTTAAATGCTAGTTTGTCTTATACTTCGGCGAAGGAGGAGAAAAAGAGCGGTAAATTAGGGAGATAGCGAAAGGAACGAAAAGAAACGAAAAACGAAAAGAAAAGTCCTGTATTAAATCTACACTGCAATGTTTCCAAATTTCTGATTTTACTTCATTTTTTTCCGCAAGAGACCTCCAAATGCTGCTTCATTTTTTCCGAATGCTATTTAATACATTCTTGCATGTTTGAATGATTCCTCCTGCACTGCATTAGAAATACGCCTTAATAATATTCGAATATTGCCGAATTTCACTGAAATGCATATTTTTGAGATAAGTTATTAATATTTCTGCCGTCCAAACCAAAAACGCCGTATCTCCATTCAGCATTTTTCAATTATTTGCCGTCAAAGTGCTGTTTTACAAAAAAGCCAACAGATATTCATCCATCTTATCGAGTCAACTCTAATATGGGTACCTACCATTGGGAACTCGACATGAAAAAGTGAAACATCCTAGAAATCGGTTTTTTCTTGCAATAGGGCAGTGCAAGAGGAAGAAAAATACAGCATTTGGAATAAAGTTACTGCATTTTTGATGTGGACGGCAGACTTAAACTTGAGAATTGATGCTCTAGATTGCAGTGCTAGTACCTACAATTTTTTAAAAATTCGAAGAAAAAATTATCTCGAGTTCTCTTCGAGTTTTCAATTGCATCAGGCGAAATTGAGTGAGATTTCTATGGCAGTTTTCTCTATCGCGGCAGTACACATCAGCAGACTGATTATTGAAATTGATAGACAAAGCGATAGAGAAAGAAGACATAGGGAGTAGGGAGTAATCCTATTGGTTCATTCGGGTGGTTCTTATAGACTAAGGGAGAAAATGATGGACTAAGTATCGGGTCTCTCGTGAGTTCCGTTAGTTAGTCTACTACTTACCTCCTTGTCCATTGCAACCATTTACTTCCACCAATAGGATCAGTCCGTATCCCTTTTGTCTTCTTTGTCTATAGCTTTGTCTATCAATTTGAACAATCAGCCTGCTGTTAAAGGCAGTCTCAGAAACGTATAACTTCGTGTTTTCTGACGAGAAATTGTTTTGTGTTCACAGCCGGCGGGATGTCGAACTACCCGCGAGAGCCCTCGCCGATGGGCCCGAAGCCGGACTGCCGGAGCGGGGACCTCGTCTCGCGGCTCCTGGCCGCCACCCCGCCCTACCTCTACAACATCCCGGTCGGGCCGCAGAACTTCTTCTTCTCAGAGATGCTCCGCGGATTCGTCCACGCCCGCGCCGCCGCCCCGGCACCGCCTCCCAAGGACACCACCCTCAGCCTCGGCCCGCCGCCGCCGCCCGGTTCCCGCAGGGGCCGGAAGCGCTCCTGGAAAGAGGCCAAGGCCGCCGAGCCCCTGGAACTCACCACGAAGACGCCGCCGCCGCCGCCCAGGGTCCAGTCGCCGCCGGCCCCGCCTAACGTGCTCCCGCCGATGCTCCCCATGCAGGCGGAGCTCCCCCTCCCGCCGCGCCTCGGGCCGGACCTCATGATCAACCCCCTCTGGTTCCCGCACCTCTACCCGCCCGTCCCGCCGCAGTTCGACCCGCTCAACTTCCTCATGGACCTCCGCGCCGGCGCCGCCGCGGCCTGGCCCGAGGGCAAGGCGCCCGAGCCCAAGGAAACGCCCGAAGAGCCGCTCAACTTGCAGGTATTTTGAATACCGGCTCACTTCAGGTGGGTTCAGAGACCAATCAAGACCATCCAACACGGAAAAAAATAAATTGCTGATTCAACAATTAAATTGCTAAAGACAGTGAGTGCAATGTTTCAACGTAGATTTTACAACAAAAAAAATGCTACTCTAACCACATTGTAAACTAATTTAACCACGGGAGTGGTTAAGTAGCATTTTTTTGTTGTAAAATCTACATTGAAACATCGCACTCACTGTTTTTAGCAATTGAATTGTTGAATCAGCAATTTAATTTTTTCCGTGAATGGTATCCTGACGAGCCGTGTGGCAATGATGCGGGTAGAAAAGGACATTTGGCCGTATGTCTGTCAAACAGAACTATACTGCCGTGCTAGGGAAGAACGCCGTATGAACCTTCAGGCGTTTCCGAATTTCCTTTGATCAAATACGAATTTCTTGATAAACTTCTGAATATTTTCCTTCCAAGTTTTCAAATAATTTTGTTGGTAATTTCACCTGAAGTTCCTGAAAATTTCAGGGGAAAATATACATATCTTTACTCAAAAATAAACATTTTATCGAAGGTAATTTGGCAACTCTCGAATGTTTATGCGGCGTTCTTCCTTAGCACGGAAGTATGGACGAGTGGGAAAGATGGGGTGTGCTCTAGAAAGCTGCATAAGAAACAATATAAAAGTGGGCGTAATTCCCTTTGGAGAAATGGAAAGGCAGGATTTTACATTCTGTCAAACGGAACTATGTGCCAACTGAAGCTACGGAACCTTAGGCGCGTCTGTCCGCGGCGTCCTGGACGCCAGCGGAAAACTCTGCTACCGAGTCGAGGGCGAGCAGACGCTCACATTTTGGGGCACGGCACCTTAGGAGCGGAATTCGTGGATTTTTTCCGCTCTGTCCGCTGTCAATTTCTCGATTTTTCGTTCATCGAACAAGATGATTTGAGCCGCGAAAATGACTGGACGCGCTTTTTTTTAGGAGAGTGTGGATTCGCTCGACAAGAATCGACCGAAGAATAAAAACGTGAATCGATCGACATAAATTCGATGGACAAATTATTAAAAAACCGGTGTCGATTCGATCGACATGAATCGATCGAAAAAAAACGTGAATCTATCGACGAAAAGTGACTGACGAATTTATTTTGAAAAAAAAACCGATATCAATTCAATCGACATGAATCGATCGAAAAACCAAAACGTGAACCGATCGACTCACAGCTTGGTCGACCGATTCAGGGTTTGTCGATCAACTCACAGGTTTATCGATCGACTCGTAGGTTTCTCGATCGACTCACAGGTTTGTCGATCGATTCATGGCTTATGTCGATCGATTCACGGGTGGGTCGATCGATTCACGGGTGGGTCGATCGATTCACGGCTCTCATCAATCGATTCGCGGGATTGTCGATCGATTCACGGCTTTTGTCGATCAATTCACGGCTTTTGTGATCGATTTGCAGGTTTGTCCAACTAAACACATTCGAAAATCGGTAGGAAAGGCAGCGGACTGAGCGGAATTTGTCGGCGTCTCCGCTCCGATCTGTTGGCGACAGATCGGAGCGTCCTCCATCGGCGTTTTCCGCAGCGTCTCTCCGCCGCTAAGGTGCCGTCCCCGCGCAAAATCTTCAGACAGATTTATCGGCGTCTCTCCGCGGCGTCCAGGACGCCGCGGACAGACGCGCCTAAGGTTCCGTGCCTTGAGTGCGGCACTGAAGAACTGTGGGCGTGGGAAAAGAGCCTTGTGGACAGGGCTCATGAGTCAATGCCGACCAAGAGCGACAACGGAGACGGCTTCGTTGCCGCTGACGTCAACAGGCTCTGACTGGCCATAAGGCCAATCTGCCATTAGCAGATATCGACGGTGAAACTACCAAACCACGTATCTCGGTTTGCGACGTCGCAGACTTCCTGTCATACTTTATTTTTTAAATGAAAAACTACTTAACGTCTAGTCTTGAAAATGTCTGTGATTTTTCCTCTTTGTGCGGAGAAAATTCTGTGAAAATTTCAAAGAATGATATTGATTTGGTCGACTTCAAAAAAATAAAATGCGAGCGTAGATTTTTAAACACCGCAAACGAGATACGTGGTTTGGTAGTTTCACCGTCGATATGCCCCCTCGGCGCGCCGAAAACGCGCCCCTCTGGCAGATAGCAAAATAAGAAAGAAAAAAAAAAGTAGGTATGGTCGAGAAAATATGCGGAAAATGTCTTAAATGAACGGAAGAAGAGAGAGTTAGGAGTAAAAGAAAGGTGCCTTTACGCATGTTTGTGGGGAACAGAGGTCCAAGAACTACTTTCTTGAGCGTAAACACTTTTCTGTGAAATTTTCACCTTTTTGTTGACATACAAGCGCTTTATCATCCCCTCCTTCTTTCGCTATGTGTAACTCCCTCAGAAGCGATGGTCGTTCGATTTTTACACAAACGCACCCTTTATAGACTCTTGAGAAACCTTTAAACATATTTCTTCCGTTTCAAAATAACTATTGATTTGGACATACCATAGCATATCTCGGGCAAACTTAACCGTAATCTCGAAATTAAAAAACAAGAGACATCTACAGTGTAGACGCGATGCAACTATTCGCGCAAGACGGGTGTACACATTGCATATGAAAAATGTAAGACGCGATGGCATGAGTCGTAAACTCGCAATACTCTACTCTATGCTACTAGTTTGAAGCACCATTGCGAATAAGACAAACGCAAGCGAACACAATGGAAATAGATCGAGGGAAAGGATGCGCGTTTAAGACGGCGCAGAGATACAACTATTCGTACTCGATGGACGTCCGTGCTGCATCTGAAAAATTGAAGGCGCGATGACGCGAAGCGTGAGCTCTCAATGTTCTGCTATAGTATGCTGCCATTGAGGTGTCCCTCAGATTCGGAAGAAAAGTTAAAGAAGAGACCCGAACACATCTCTCTTACCTTCGGCTGTGTTACTCACGTAGTGCTTGAAGCACCATTCCGAATAAGACAAACAGAAACAAACACAATATGGGAAATAGAGGGAGGGAAAAGATGCGCGTTTACGACGGCGTAGAGATACGACTATTCGCACTTGATGGACGTCCGTGCTGCATCTGAAAAATTGAAGGCGCGATGACGCGAAGCGTGAGCTCTTAATGCTCTGCATATGCAGTCAATGAAGTGTTGCTCAGATTCGGGAGAAAAGTTAAAAAGGAGGCCCGAATACGTCTTTCCTGTCTTCGGCTGTGTTGATACTCGTTCTTTCTTCTTTTTTCAGGTTCTTGTCTGATTCTTTTTTTAGGATGGATTCGCAGACCCACGTCTTAGGCTCGTGTAAACCGCAGCACTGGCTCGATTCTTTGGAAATAATGGTGCTTGGATGCGTCTAGTGGCATTAATTTTTTACGAATTCTTTAATTTCAGAAGTCTGTCGGTTAATTCAATACATTCAATCTCGCAATTTCTACTATGTGCGATTTATAAACTTTGAACCTGAAAATAGCGTGAACATTTGCTGCTTTGCCAAAAATGTCTGAACCTCTCTCCACGTAGGGGTTGCCTTACCAGGGAAAATCACATTCACCCCTTTAAAGCCAAGGGTCCACGCCCTCAGATGCGAGCCAGTCCGACCCTGGACGTCAATGTCGCTTTTAGTTCCCACTCACTCTTACGGCCCTCAACTAACGAGCACACCCCTTCTTTCTCACCTGCCTCTATAGTTCCGTTTGGCAGAAATATATCCATTAATCCATCTCTACTTGTCATCATTCCTCTTCGTAGATTCCCCCATGGCTTGGGGGGAGGGGGATTTTTGACGTCTTTTTCGGCACCTGTTGATAATGTTATCAGAGGCACCTATTGATGTCATCAGAAGTTGCCCCTGATAACACCATCAAAAGAAGAGAAAAGGAGCAGGGAAGAAGTGTTATGGTTTTACGGATTCACCCCTTTTCCCTATTTGCCAAACATGGGTCTAAAGGGGGTGGCCAGACACTTTACCCAATTTCGTTTGGTCCAAAGTGTTTATGGTCCATTTATAAAGTCTTTCTAAAAGTTTTTTGTGCAATGTCATTGAACTAATAGTTTACCAAGTCCAGTTACAAACAATAATATGGGTGCTGAGATTCCGTCAAATAGTAAAATATAACCCTTAGATGCCAAAGCAGAGTCCAATTGACCCAAGGATCGCTGAAAAAACGTGCCCCGCGGGTTTTATCGATCCGGCACATCCGCAACTTAGACGTAGGTAACAAAGACATCTTAAAAAAAGAATATGACATCAAATTGAAACAAAAGAAAAAATCAAGTATCAACACGGCTGAACTGACGCTTTTGGGTCTATTTTTAAAAACTTTCCTCCCCAATCAAAGCGACAATTCATTGGCAGTATAGAACAGAGCATCACAAGCTCACACCTCGCGCCATCGCGCCTTCAACTTCGAAGATACTTCACGGACATCCATCAAGCACGAATAGTTGTATCCCTGCGCCGTCATCAACGCGTGTCCTTTCCCTTGCTCCATTTCCATATGGTGTTGGTTCTGTTTTTCTCATTTGTAGTGGTGCTTTAAAGGCTACGTTATAGCAAAGTAGCCGAAGATAGGAGAGATGTAATCGGGCCTTGGTTTTTACCTTATCTCCCGAATGTAAGCGACACATCATTGACACTTGACAGCATAGAGTGGAAGCATTGCGAGTTCACGCATCGCGCCTTCAATTTTGCAGATACAACACGGACATCAATCCAGCACGAATAGTTGTATCTCTGCGCCGTCATCAAAGCGAGCCCTTTCTTTTTTCTGTTTTCATGTTATGTTGGCTTCGTTTGTCTTATTTGTAGCGGGCGCTTTGAGGGCTGCGTGAGCAACACAGCCAACGTTTAACTTGGATTAAATTTGTTGACAAAACTAGGTATCGGGTAAAAAACGTTGGGTAATGTGTCTAGCTACAGTCAGGAGAACTTAGTTGTATTGCACACCGCTTTAAAATTTCAGCTAACAATTTATTTATTTTAATTTGTTAGCTCGGCTCTTCTGCGGCGCAATTTCAGGGAGTTTTTATTAAACTACCAAAAGAATTTGCAGGAAAATTTCAAAAAAAAAAAAAATATTGCAACGGCCGATCTTGAGTAAAGAAGTGAAAGAGATGAAACCTCGCGACTTTGTGGTGTTATGTAACACTCTCACCTCTTTATTTAAGGCTGCCACAGAATTTAGAGAATGAAATTTCCCTGAGGGAATCAGGGAAATCAGCAGTGGCGTGCGGCGTGAATAATCGATTATCGATATCTCGCCATTTGAAACTATGGTAAAGAATCGATTACTAAGGTGTTCGCTGCAAACACCCTGATAATCGATCTTTTTTCATAGGTTTAAATGGCATAACAATCGATATATCGCAATTCACGCCACGCCACTGGAAATCAGGGAAATTGGCATTCCCTGACATATTTTGGTGAAATTCTTTGACCATTGAAGATATGCTACATGATTAATAAGGCATTATTAGGAATAGTTTTCAGACAAAATGTGATGTTCGAAACGTCAAACCCATTCTATAGACGGCAAATAGAGGTGGCTCAACAATTTTACCTGACATTTTCGTCCTTTCCCCTGACATTTCCAGGTTTTCCCATACTTTGTAAAATTCCCCGACATTTCCCGGTATTCCGTGACTGTGGCAACACTGTATTCTAAAAATGTATTCTGATTGGCAGGTGGAGGACAAAAAGCTGGAGCCGATCCTGGGGTTTCCGTTCTTCAAGCAACGGCAGAGCTCGGCGTTCCGGGTGCCGCAGCCGCGGGGGCAGCCGGAGGTGGCGCGGGCGTCCGTCCAGACCAAGAGCACCAACTACATCCTCCAGAACCTGCAGAAGATCTACATGGGCATCAAGAGGGAGGAGGAGGAGCGGAGCCACAAGAAGGAGTCCGAGCCGGAACCAGAACCCGAGACTCCGGCGCCAGAGACCTCTTCCGAGGAGACCGCCAAGGGGGACAAGACCAAGGACCTGCGGGCGCTCATCGGCCTCGAGTTGGTCGTCGACTACGTGAAGAAGGGCGAGAAGCCGAAGGGTGATAAGTTGGAGGAAGGGTGCTCCGTCAAGGACGAGCAGGACCAGGACCCGGAGCTCTCCGACTCCACGGACGAGACCTTCTCGCACCACTCGGATATGTCTTCTTCGCACTCGCAAGGACTAGTCCAGAATTCTGGCGGACCCTACTTGATGTAGACCTGGATAAATCGTTTAATCCGTGATATTAAGTGATCGCGCTCGAGAAGCCTGCGGACAGGGTGGCAAAATTTTATGAAAAATGAAATCTTGAAATTTCACGTGAAAAATTTAATGAAATCTCCGAAATTTATGAAAGATATTGAAAAATGCCGGTTCCTTTACACGTTTCGCACGATGTAAAAATTGTGACTTTCCTCTATTTTTGTATGTTTGAGTGCGGGTTGCGTACTCTAGCCCCTGAAACATATGAAATATTTCACAGCCTCGTGAAATTTCATGAAATATTTCACTGAAATTTCCAACCTTTCATTGCTTTCTTACGTTTCATGCCACCCTGCCTGCGGACCGATTAGGCACTGAAATTGGATCAGGTAGGTAAAGCAGAGAGGGACCAAGCCACACCCGCTATTGCCAAATTTAATTAGGCAGGTTAATTTTTTTACAAGAGAACGTTTGTGCGGATTCTTTAAAACATGTGAGGACTTTGCCTCGTACTACGCAAGAAATTCACTGAAACTTGCATGAAAATCCGCACGGCCGTTTTCATGTGAAAAATTAAACTGTCAATAGCTGATGTTGCTTGGTTCCTCTCTGCTTAACGTGGTCCAATTGGAGCGCATTTAGCAAATAGGAACTAGTGCGATTTACAGTGTTGTAAAAATGTTGATTCTCCATACTTATCTAAAAAGTCTCTCAGAATAGCAAATATTTTCAGCTTTCCACCAAGAAACTGTTAATTTCAACGGAAAATAATGGTATAAATTTTAACACTGTGCAAATATTGAGTATTTTTGAAAGAAAAGAGGAAGATGCCAGGGCCGGATTTGCCTACTTGCCGCCTATGGGCCGCCTGTATTTTGCCGCCCCCTTCTTATTCGTTTTGAAACATCAATAAAAACCACCAAATGAACGTGCCAGCGGGGGAGGGGTGCATAAGACGCGTTTACTCGTGTTGAACACATTTTTTTGCGAAAGCCCTGTCAACACTACTAGCAAAAGTTCACGGAACTTTGTGCGAAAGTTAGTTTCGTAAACCTATCTCTGTGTGGACAAGGCCTTCCATTCATAAGAAATGAATGAAAAAATTATGAAAGAACAAACATAACTGCGGATTAATGATTTTAACTTCCGCCGCCGCGCCGCGCTGACTGCACCGTGTTGGGCGCAATACGTAAAGTATTCCGACAGTCTTGTAGGCGCTGTGAGTTTCACGCCGACCGCTGCTGAACGCACTGTGTTTGACGCAATGCGTGAAGTATTCACGCAGTCTTGTAGGCGCTATCCGTTTTACGCTGACCGCAATGACCGCACTCTGTTTGATGCAATGCGTGAAGTATTCGTGCAGTCTTGTAGGCGCTAATATGTGTTACATGCCGATCGCCGCGCCGAGGGCTTCTCCTTTTCATCTCAAATCCTCGTCATCATTTCTCTCTACGTCGCGCCGTTCCGAGCCAAATCGTGTGTTTTAACGATTTGGTTTCTTCTTAACTTGAATAATTAAAGGTGCTGTCTCTTGTATCTCTGAAAGACGAGAAAAGTTAGAAATTATTATACTCTCAGGAAATGAGAGATTTTGTCGCCTTCTCTCGTTTGTAATTTTTTTTCTAACTCCGATTTTTTTTTTAAAACCTAAATTTAAAAAATTGCAAAATTTGCCGCCCCCTATAGATTTGCCCGCGGCCCATGTAGCCACCCCCTTAATCCGGCCTTTCATCCGTGCATCTTCAAGATGCACGATTTTGAAAACACTATAATCGCAATCGCGCTGGTTCTTTTTTGCTAAATGCGATCCAATTGGACCGCATTAAACAGAAAGGAACCAAGCCACCACATCTGCTGTTGCCAAATTTAACTGGGCAATGTAATTTTTTACATGAAAACGGTTGTGCAGATTTCCTTGCGAATTTCAGTAAATTTTCTCCATGGTACGAAGCAAATTCCTTCAAATTTTCAAAGGAATCTGCACAAACGTTCTCTCGTTAAAAATTAAAGTGTTCAGTTAAATTTGGCAAAAACAGATGTGACTTGGTTCCTTTCTGTTAAACGCGGTCCAATTGTGAGTGTGACTGGGAGTCCATGCAGGAGGCTCTCGATAAGCTTTATCCTGGAGGGTTTCAAACTCGATATCACTGAAGTCGCTGCTTAAATTGACTGATTTCAGCAGAGAGAACCCGTATGCGACTCGTAACAAGATTGTGATGGTGCAGTATGCGCATGGTTCCTCTAACTTTTTGTTTCGTTTTAAGGAGAGATACGCCAGAATTATACTTTCCAGAAATTTTAATGGAATATTTGATTCTATATTTGATGTGTGGCAAAGAAAAATCAAAAGAAAATTCGATGGGTTTACCTACTTTTAAAAATGACAAGTAGGTTCCAAAAACTGCAAATCAGAATGATTTTTAGTATCAGGTATCGCCATCCTATCCTAACTCCTACTAGGTATGTATTTTTGGCATCACGATCTTTGAATTACATAAGACTGACCAGACCAGAGACTATACCCTACAGCCTACACCCTCCAATTATCCAAACCATAACGGAGAAAGCCTGAAAATACCGAGAAACAAAAAATTCTTTTTCTAAGAAATATTACTATTAGGTATTATTTTTATTTTTTGGAAGCGGGAGGGCTTACATACGAATAAACTTGACCCCCTCCCCTTCGAATGACGCCGTAAGGCGAGCTCACGTCCCCTTAAAAGGAATCCCCCATAAAATGACCATAAAATACAACTCTCAATTGGTAACAATATTAATTAAAGAGGTGACATGTTTTTCAACATGTATTATACGGTTGTTTCCAATTCGCCTTCAGCTGCGTCCGCAGCAATTGTTGTTGCGAATATGTTGTGCGCGCTGATCTCAGCTCATTACATACTTGACTCTCTGAAGGCGTTGAATGTGCGAAACTAGAGCACTCTGTCGGATAACAGCAGGAGTGAGATTGAGTGAATCGCTAAATCCCTACTTCGTCCATTCTCCGACAGATTGCGCTACTTGCGCACATAAAACGCCTTCAGAGAGTCGAGTATGTAATAAGTTAAAATCAGCACGCACAACATATTTGTAACAACAATTGCTGCAGACGCACCTGAAGGCGAATTGCTTTCGCACATAAAACGCCTTCAGAGAGTCAAGAATGTAATGAGCGGAAATCGGCGCGCCCAACATATTCATAACAACAATTGCTGCAGACGTAACTGAAGGCAAATTGCTCCTTAAAAAAAAGAGCACACTAGGAAGTCTGCAAGTAACGAGAGGATATGTATTAGATCGACAAGAATCGAAAGAAAAATAAAAAAGTGAACCGATCAACACCGACTCGATGGACAAGTAAACAAAAAAGCGAATCAAAATTAGTGGAAAACTTGCAATTACTACGAAACTTTTAAAATTGCGATACCTCGAAATTAGGATCAGCTAAGATGTAAGACTCACCCCCTGCAAACCGTTTATGTGTACATTTTTGCCAAATTTACTTTTGCTTCAAAACCACTGTGCATGAAGAGGATTGAAAGATGAAATACCATTTTTTGGTGAGCTTACAACAATCCACAATGGATGTTTTTTTTAAAGGACGGGTGCTAGGTTTCAATTGCTCCACAAATGCCCAATTAGCATGGCGCAGCGAAAATATTGAAATACTTTTGCAATTTTATCGCATTAAATTGCAATTTATTTTACCATGAAATCGCAATATTTTTACATTATTGAGTCAATTAATGCCGAGATTTGACAGGAATTAATAAAATATGTTCAATGTGTGAGAGAAGTATGCAATTTGCAATACAAAAAAAAAATTGCAACTTATGACTTGGTTTAATTTTATTGCAATAAATATCGATAAGAGAGCCCCTTCAACCACAAACCTTGTCACATGGAAAAAATGGAAATAAAGAGGAGGGTTGACTGTAGCGGAGCCGATTTTTACGATGTTCTAATGATTTAAAGAATTCCTCGATGAGCAAGTTCCAACATTGCCTTTTCCCCTTTTAGACACTTTAAAGTGAGTGAATGGTCTTTTCAACACTCTGCCTGCATGCAAAATCAAGACATTTTAGGTTTTCCATTGCTGTGCCATGGGCATTGTTACATGTTCAAATGTGATTAATTTTTATATTCTTCCTGTCTCTATGAGAGTCTCCAGTGCAGATGACATACGAGTAATGAATGTTCCACCCTTGTCTAGCTCAGAGCTGGACCTACCTTTCTGACTACCAGTATCAAGGGCGATTGTATCAGACCCTTCAAATTTTTTGACCTGGTCTGAAGTATGAGTTTATATTAGTGATGATTCCTTCAAGTATAGGTACTGTCTATCAAATACACGTAACAAGAAAAAGTTGGTTTAAAAATTAGGAGGAAGAGAGCAGAGCTCTGTTTTTAAACATTTTCAAGAGCATTTGCCAACAAAGTTAAAATGTTTGTGATAACTCTTTATACTAGTTAAGAATTTGGCTCTTCCTTAGAAATACTAAAAAAAATTGGACTGCATTGAGTTGACTGCTAAATAAAAACGTTAATATCTTGGGTCAGGGTTAATTTTAGTGATTTTTGTTGGAAGAGTCAGGTACTATTTGAAATTTTATAGAGAAATCATAAATCAGAATGCTTACATTTGCACCTTTTCTAGCGGACCAATGTGCTAAATTGTTTCAGAGCTTACTGTCAAGGGAGTGAGACCGTTTCTCTCTCGCTAGTCGAGGGCAACTGGAAATATTAAGAGCCAAAAAAATCATAGTTGAGGCATGAGATTAATGAAGGATTGTTCATTAATCAGGTGAATTACTGAATGATACTTGTGAGAGAGGGTCAATTTTTTTTTAACTAAAGTAAGGCATGGTGCTAAATTGTAGTAAAAACTAAAATAAATGATAAGTAAGGAATTAGAATAATACTTAAGTTAAGCAGAAAAAAGAACTTCCATGATAAGATGCTTTACTGTTATGGATATTATTAATTTCACAGACTGATGAAAATAGAAAGTTCCTTTCCAAGCGACTATGAGGAAGGTAATTTGAGGAATGGGTCTGTTGCGTGCAATAGATACAGCCAACTGAATACACTCTTTGAGCGTAAATTCCCTACAAAATCAAGTTAAACACATAAAAAAGTCTGACATCCACCCCTTAGTACGCAATCCGTGTAATTTGTAACACGCTTTTTCAAGTTTACCGCCTATACAAGCGGTTTTTCTTGGTGGCCAACAGTCAGGTTTGCCCAGGGAGAGACCAAACCTAAATCAACAAACAATCTTGTGAACTGTTATAAACTCTCCTTGCTTGAGATTTCAATTGATTAACAGCCCCTGCTTTTGCAAAATAAAGGAAGAAAAAGGAAAGGAATGCTTGAGAACAATTGAAATCATACAATAGAAAAAGTTAGTGATTAGTTTTTCTCACTCCTCCGCCTGCGAAGATCTAGTCAGCCGTGACCGAGAAAAACTGCCTGCAGACGCAGGAAACTTGAAAATCATGTTACAAACTACGTATATTGCGCTCTAAGAAATGGATTTCAGACTTTTATGACAAGTCCAGCGTGAATTTCGTGCAATTTTACCCGTAGAGAATGTATTTGTTTGGCTGCATCTCTTGCATGCTTGTTTGATTTGTTTCTTTCTTCCACTCCTGTCAATTATAATTCTTCTCTAACTGAGAGAAATTTTCAGGAAGAGTTCAAGTTCACATTCAGTTCTAATTCAACAAATTAAAGAAAGAATTTCCAAAAAAAAGTATAATTTGTTTGATGGTTCCCTGTAAATTCATTGACCGACAGAGTAACTCATTTCACAAACTTCCACAGTAATCTAATAGCTTCTAAATTCTTCCCTGCCTTTTATTTTACGAACCTATGGGTTGTGATTGCATACTGATTCATGAAAAAATAAATAAATTATTATGTACCTTCCCTTTCTTGCGGGGAGGAAAGCCCGAAACGAGAAGGGTTATAACAACGAAACATAAAATCTTCCAAGCGGAAACTTTGTTTTTTACAGTTGATGTTAAGGAGTTTTTGTTTGTTTTTTTTTGTTTATGTACATATATAGTTCAATAAATGTTCGATGTAGTTAAGATAATTTGTGAATTCAAATAAATGAATGTTGTAAATAATGAAAATAAGTTGGTACCACTTTACTTTAATCTCACACTGAATTGGAGAAAAAGATGATGAGCGGAACTGAAGCCAGCTGAAAGCTTGTATGCAAAGGTAATATAAGGTTTGGATGAATACTGGTGAAGATTTGACCAGAAAAGTTAATGTACTGCCATTTTCGTGATCAATATCACTTGATATTTTTCAATGAAAGTATAATTATCAGAGAACATATGGATTGCATTTTGCAAAAAGGAACCACTAGCATTGCAATGTTGCTAAGATTGTGCAACTTCTTTTGTCTTGGAGGAAAAACCAGGTTATCCCTTAATAGTTTCTATTTTACTCGCTAAAAAATGTAAATTTAAGAAAAAAATTACCATCTAAATTTCATAGTTTTTCACAATTTCCGCAATTTTATTGCAAAGGATGAAGTTGCACGATCTTAGTATCATTGCAATGCTAGTGGTTCCTTTTTGCAAAATGCAATCCATATGATTATGTTCTGGTAAGGGTGAAAAACACAGTGTATGAACTTACGACATTTAGCATTAAATATCCTTGATTTCAACATTTTTACAGAGGACTCTTGATGACGTACAATAATTGAAAAACCAGGGGCAGACTGGGATCAGAAGAGTAATTGGGAATATCAGCCTATAGTGCTTGAGAATATCAGCCTATAGTGCTTGAACGGACCCAAATCAGTGGTTTTCTGCATTAGGAAGGAGATAAATTGGTCTGAAATTATCCTAAATATTGACAGGCCCATCAAGATTTCTTGTGGTGTTCGTACCTGCTTGCCCGCTCTTGTGTAAAAAATTATACTTGTTGCCTGTTTTTACTATTAATGAAACTTGAGCGAGTTAAATTGAGTACCGTGGCAAATTGGCTAATTTAATTGTGAGAAAATTAAAAATGCTTGTGCAATTTGGAGCTCACCACCTCCTTTCCATTGTAATGAAAAAAATTCCTGCATTATAACATTATTGTTTGGCTTTTTAGTTGTTATACTTAACATGATTAAACAGCTTTAAAAAACAAGAAAATTTTTTTTAAAAAAAATGAGCTAATTTATTTCAACAAATAATATAAACCACCAATTACCTTATTTAGTACCACTAGTGATTTCTAATATGATAAAAATCATCACATAATAATTAATAGGCAGTTCAAACTCTTTAAAACAAAAAATTTCTTTCACAAAAAAAGGCAACAAAATCCTTACGAAAATAACCATGATAATAAATACGGATTAAAAAGTCTAATAGACAGTAAAAGAAAAAAATACTTTTAGATACATAACACCATGGCTCTTTCAGGCTCTCAAACATAAAAACCTAAAAAATTCCCCAAATTTTCTGACCGATGCAATGATTTAATAGATTAAAAAACGAGAAGTAATTCCCACACACTTTTTTTTTAAATAGACCTTAGAATTCTCCAATACTACCAATTAATCTTCCAATTTTCTGAGGGAAAATTCTTCCAAGATTTTGTGTCAAATTTGCAGGCACCCAGTGAACAGCATTGACATTACACTGTGATACAATGGAGCTGTGCATACCATACATATAGAAGAAAGAACATAAGTGCAAGACTTTGAAGCGTCAAGTTTTGCATCCTCGTGGTATGTGTTCAGTGTTAAACGATTTTATTGAGGGCGTATTAATTGAACAAATACGTGTGTGAGAGATACTGCATGAATTCATCATAAAATTTGAAGAATTCATCTTTCATTATGTTGTAGATATTTCAAAGAGTTTGTTTTATTTTTGATTTGTTTATAGAAATTATGTCTGGTTTGTTATGTTATGGACTCAGCTTGACAGAAACTTAGAATAAACATTTCATAAAACTTTCGACTAAGTAACCTGAATCAATTTAAATAAGAGAAAATATATAAAACAGTAAAAAAAAGTAAACAGAATATACATTATACACAAATTACAAAACGTTACTTACGAGACAAGATATAAAGCTATAGCAGAGGTTGGAAACGCAAAATGGATAGAGCCTCGTTGCGAACTTTACGTTTCGCAACTGTTTCCGCGGTAAAACCAACAGATCGTAATTTCGACTTTATTGCCTCGGGTTGATTTTCTTCGATGACCACAAAATAACCGACAGAATTTTTAGAGAGGAGGTATGACAAGTTTCCCAATAATCTGAAATGAATTACAGGAAGACCATCATTAGAAAACTACCTAACTTATGAAGTACTGATGCATGAAAGTCTTTAACAGCTGTGCTGTTTCATTAAAAGTGTATTTAAACACTGAAACTAGAAAAATATGTGTCGCTGTTGATAACCTCACATATTTCCTCTTAAATTTTACTTTCCTCAGAAGCATCAAATAAGCATTATGGCACTTGATTATGTATGATTCCTATTTGCCTTTTTAAGTATACATGCATCTTGAAATCTCATGTTAAAATGACGAGTAATATTCTCGGAGAGAAGTGAGAGATGGGAAGGAGCCCTGAGACAATCAGGATGGGTCAATGCAAAACAAGATACGTCTTTTTCTAATTTCACTGCTGGTAAAATTTGTTGAAAGTTCAAAAGGGGCCAAAATTAGAGTGATCTGAGACAATATCTTACTGTGCTTTGAAAGTCAAATTCTGTTCAACCTTAGATACATGATATTGCAATGCTGGTGTCAAGAAAAATGTATCAGATGAGTTCGCTCAATACCTAATTGTTCAAAATTAAGTTAATTTAAAGGTACAAGGCTGCTATTATTGGTCAGGTTCAGGAGAATTCATTTTCTAATTTAGAAAAATCAGTTTACCTCTGAAACAAAATCACAAAAGAAAAAAAACGAAATCTTTCACCACTGACTAAGATATGAACAATAATGTTCTGGAAACTCATCTTACCTATCTAAAACTTGCCGTCCAGTTTTACCGCCTGCCCAGGATGCAACTATTCCACCTGACTCAATTTCCTCATCAGGAGTGACAACATAAGGAGGATTGAACACCAACAAGTCTACCTGATTGTTTAGGCACAGCGCAGAGTCTAAGTCCATCTGGATAACGTCAACCTGGAGGATTGAAAGAAAATTTGTTAGAAAGAGCAAGAGTGCGTCATATCATGGAGGTCGAAAGTTGTGTTGTATTTGACGGTATAAACAAAACTAGTATGGTACGGTCATGAGAGTAGTATGACGAAAGAAAGGCTGCCAAAAATTATGCTTGATTTGTTTCCTCCTGAGAGATGACAAAGACAACATCCAGTAAGAGGGTGGCAACACAGGGTTGAATCATATACTTCAATTACATCAGATTCGTAGAATTTTGACGGAAACTTGATTTTGAAAATTTGGTTACTGCTCCCTCCAATACCTTGACAAAACACCCTACATAGTCACTTATCAAAGCCGGCTGAATAGTACAATTGTACAGGTTTGTAATACACAATATTCAATAAGGCACATGATAAAGATTAGTACAGTTCTTAGAACCAAAATTTCAAAACATGCCCTTTCAGGAGAAACATACTTGTTTCATGTGCGGATTGACAGAGGATTGGAGAGTGACTTTTTCCTCACATTATCTCCAATTTGTAGAGGTGGCGTCTTTACTATTTGCACTACATCAAGCTTGGAGAAGAGAAAAAAAAGTTGCATTCACAACTTACTTGTGCATCATTTATCCGGGCTGTCTCGCAAGTTGCTACACACGCGTCCCAATTAATATCCACTGCCATGCAAAATGAACGAGCAGCTAGGAATTTGCTGAGAGCTGTAATGATGACTCCAGAGCCAGAGCCAACTTCCAACAAAACCAGTGGCTGAATTTTTTCTTGAATGAAATGGAGATCTGATTCAAGGGCATCCAAGAGCAAAAAAGAGTCTTCGCTTGGCTCATAGACATTTTCTGATAGATCACTCGACCAATCCTAAAACGGTTTTATCATAAAGATGCATGATGCTGGTTAGATGATTCAATCAGCTCTCAGAAAAGTCACTAATGTCCATTTTTTTCAGTTAATTAAGGAAGCTTGGAAAAATATACAAGTCTCTAAATTGCATTACAGGGCATATAATGTCCAAATGCTCAGAGTTAGGATGACGGATTGTGGAAACGGATACATGGATAGTCACCACTCCTCTTGCCAGGATACAGTAATTCAAAAGAAATAAACACTGGACATTAGTGAATTTTGCATGAAGTCTCAAGGATGCAGGAATTTCATAGGTTTCCCATTTTTCAAATTTGCTTTTCCATGTTGAAAACTCCTTTCACCACAAATTTTTTTTAAAAAAATTACCTTTTTTCAATTATACTCTTTCCTTACAAGTCGCCATAATATCCATGCTGGTGCAAGTTGTCCATCCCATTTTTAAGACCCAATTCCTCAGTTTCCCCATTGGTAAAACTTATTCTCAGGGCCTTCTCATTTTGCCTCGCAACTGATTGCAACTGGCAGGTTAGAAGTTTCGGCACCCCTTGAGTTTTTTAAATCTGAGTTTCGAAGCTGTTCAATTTCTTCAAACAATTTTTTGAAGAATTATAAAGCTACTTTTCCCTCAACCTGATCACTACTGGGAGAAATTTCAAAATTGATACTTTCACTTTCTGATGACATTAAAGTCATCATCATCATCATCGTCATCAGATGATTGTTCTAAATAGACGGTGAACAAGGGTTAAAACTGACTTAGGTGTGATATTAAGGACATGGATAAAAAATAAAAATAAATCGCAGTGGTATGGGTCCTGTTAAAGATAATAAAAATAGATTCAACCTATCATTACAAGAAAGATTGGAATGCTGGAATATTAATCAATTGAAGTGAATCAAATTAAATCCTTACACCACCTTATGGTGTATAATGAAAAAAGAACATTGAATACGACCAGAATAAACTTTAAATTTGAAGCTTCTGAAAGATTTGCAGTGGTTTAATTGAAGAAAATCTACAAATTTTAATCGCATGCACAAATGACAAAAGACAACGTGAGAAAGTTACCAGCAGCTTTCTTAATCTTTTGAATTGTGATGCAATAAGGCTCAAACAGTGCGGCAAATGAATAGGTCTTCTGCTTGCGTCAGGGATATGCAAATTAAGAACTTTCTTTTATGAATAATTTTGCAAGAAACACAATGAAGCCACTGGTTTTCCCTGAGAAAAACTCAAACGCTAAAAAATAAAACAATGCTTCAAGTGGGAATTTATTTTTAAGTGCCTTCAATAGTGTCAAGGTTTGGATCCAGATAGAGGGAAACCAGTATGCAATTAAGAAGGACACAATATCCAATCAACATTCAGGATAAAAATATACTTACTGGAGTAGCCAATTTAGGAACACTGATTGACATATTTTTTTGTGGAATATATAGAGCTAGGACATCTGCGATCGAATCTGCACTTGCTCTTTTTCTGCCTGAATCTGAACTTTCCTCAACCTTTCCTACACAAAAAGAGACGGATTTTATTGATTATTGAGTGATTTATGCTGTATGTGATAAATAATTTATACAAATTGCAAGTTGATTTAAAGACTACCTTAGGCTCTAGGCGTACTAAGGCTTTAAGCAATAGGGTCCAACCTGCCTCCAAGTTAGATCAACATTTAGAGCTAAATTCTCCTCCTTTCATCACTTATTTATTATCAATTTTACTATGGCATTAAGAAAAACTCTAAATCTCTAACTCTACCTCTCATATTTGGGCGTATTTCTGCCAAACGGAACTATGCGCATTAAGACATGAGCCCTGAGACTAACTAGGTTATATGCGTAACAGGGCTCACATCATAATGAACATAGTTCCGTCTGGCAGAAGTACGTCTTAAGTCTTCGTTTTTAATCTTAAGAGGTGCTTTATGCCCAGTCCTCATTCATTGTAAGGATGGCTCGCCAACCAAAGATTGAATGCTGTTCTGATAGACGCTTACTAGACGGTGGTAAATTTGCTTACTGCTACAGCGGCTTTTCCAATTCTCGGTGTCGTTTTGACAACACCTCTGCCCTTGGAGGGAGAAAAACAGGAGGCTGCTCTGGACTGATGGTGGGTCCAATCAGAACCAAATAAGTTTGCGGTTGCCTTCCTGATTGGGCATAATAAACGTTGCTTAAAACGACCTAACTCCAAAAGGGCAAATCTACTCTAAATAAGTTTACTTCCTTTCGCAATTAGAATTTTTGTTTTTTGGAACAAGCCCCATGGCTATGACATCATGTCAAATTTTTATCTCTGATCTTGGAGGTATCTTGTGCTCAACATTTAATTATTTTTGACATAGCTAATACTACTTAGCGGAGCACTAATGATGAGTAATTTTCGAGAATAATACATATTAATACCTCACTTATGCCCAAGCAAATTTTGCATCTTCCTCACTCCTAATGGTACTTTCTATACCACATCCTTAACATTCATTTACTTACTAAGATGATGAATGACGATCAACAAACCTGAGCTGCCTGGAGAATGTTACTAACAATCAGTATTTTTTGACGAGCATTTGCTAACTTGGTGACGTAGACATCTAAATTGATTGGGCTCGACTGCTCAGCAGATATTTTTGCCAACTCTTCTTGTAGACCATCAATCTGCTTCTTCAGCTCTTGCTGACTTAACCTGTGATTGCACAACATTTCTTTCATTTGGTAAAAACGCAAGCAACTTTGTTGAAAAAAAAGAGGTACTTTTGCAGGTAAGGTAAATTAGATGGCCTAAAAGTAATTCAACGAGAGAGAATTCAGTAACACATTCTTAGAATGTACATTGCAGTGAGCACAAATTCTTTTCTTCGAAAATGAATTATACAAGATACATATCAAAACAAATGAAGAGCGATACTGCCAAGCAATTATAACGATTTTCTGAATAGTTTGATTACTTCCACTGCTGATCTGTATAGTTTGGTATGCAATTCTTTTTGAGTTGAATACGATGTTAAATTCTTAGCTGCTTAATTGACACATGCTAGATTGGATAGTAAGTTCAGCTAAAATAAGTTGTGAATGATCTCTGCCTCTAAGCAACTTGATGTTAGGGAAAAAAGCTGAGATGATACGGTACCTCTGGCAAGATTGCTATTATGTTTGACAACCTGAAGACAAGTATAAGAGTAAGTCTGGTTTATACGAAGAAGGAAGTATATTGAGGTCATAAAACTCATACAATTTTTTCTACTTAAAATAGGTAAGGACGTTGCCTACAAGAATGAAGAGGCCGTAACTACACACCTGCGATGCACCGCTAGGAGATGAAACTCGGCCGCAGTTTGACATGTGTTCTTATGGTAGAACGCCTGACGCATGTTTCTTTTGTGCCTTTATCTTCACAGGGATTGAACTGATGCAAAAATTCATAAAAACCTTTTTGAGAGAGGATGAAATTTCACATCAGAAAACTAACTAATCCATGTATAACATTGTTTAATAATTGAGGAAATGAAAGCGTAATACAGAAAATCGTTACTCCTCTCAGATTCTAAAGTGCTGCTCATGCAACTTCAGCCAATCGAGGGCCACTCTGACTGGTCCATGCAGCGACTGCCTCACTCATCGATGCACCAATGACCTGGAGATGCTTGTTGTTTTCGGTATGTATCTACTAGCTTTACGTCACAAAACTGACTAGTTAAGGCCTCTCCATTCTCGCAGGCAACGGTAAGGAGTAGAGCATTTGCCAGGATGGTTAGTATTAGTGACTGCAACCTGAAAAAGTTCTTAACAACCTTCTAGAGCTGGTCAGAAGTGCTTTCTGGTTAAATCTTTGCAAGACAAATCTTAGATCAATACGTTCTCTTATCACTAAAATAATGCGAACTTTTTTAGCAGTGCTTGGACAAGTGTTTTACAGGGGAAGAAATAATGGGAGTTTACCTGCAAGCAGCCACTCTTTCGTCAAGAGTGTCAATAGTTGGCTTTAGCAAGCACATCAAACCCTCTGCCAAGGCATCTCTTGTGGGATTTTCACAGAAGTCTTCCGTCTTATCGTCTGCAGATGTATTGGTACTTTGACTTTCAACATCCATTAATATTTCGAATGGAGAGTTATTGTGCAATTTATGAATTTGCAAATGATGAACAATTAGGATTGTCTTCACAGCTGAACAAGCATTAAGGTTTGAGTGAATGAGGAGCGGAGGAATCCTACAAGTTTTCGGTGAACTAAAGTCAAGGTGTGAGAGAAAATGGAGAGGAAAGTTAATGAGTAGAGATAAATAGAGAGGCAAACATCTGTACTATAGACTTGGACGATTGTATGTGTTTTATCGCCAAGATGTTACGTTTAATATATCCGAAGCTGTCGTCTTTTGAAGCAAATAAGTACGCGAATAAGTAAGTAAGCAAATAAGCAAACGAACATCTTAATAATCGTATCTAGCAGAAAGGAACCAAGCCACATTAGCTTTTGCCAAATTTAACCGGGAAATTTTATTTTTTTACAAGAGAACGTTAGTGCGGATTCCTTTGAAATTTGTCAAGGAATTTGTTTCGTATTATGGAGAAAATTCACCGAAATTTGCACCAAAATCCACACAACCCTTTTTATGTGAAAACTTAAATTGCCCGGTTAAATTCGGCAATAGCTGATGTGGCTCGCTTCCTTTCTACTTAACGCGGTACAAATGTCAGGATGGTATGAAACGTATGAAAGAGATGAAAGATTGGACATTTCAGTGAAATATTTCATGAAATTTCACGAGGCTACGAAGTATTTCTTATTTTGCAGGGGCTAGAGTATGCAACCCGTACTCAAACACACAAAAATAGAAGAAAGTCACAATTTTCACATTTTGCAAAACATCGAAAAGATCGGTATTTTTCAATATCTCTCATAAATTTCTGATTTTTCATGAGATACACCGAAAAAAAGTGAAGTTAATTTGACATTCTGGATGTAAGAAAAGTGTGCGAGAACTCACAGATTGCTAAATTACCCGCTGCGGCAGTTAGTTTTACATCTGGACAATGCTAAAGTAACTACCGCAGCAGTTAATTCAGCAGTTTGTAAGTTCTCGCACATTTTTTTAACATCCAAAATGTTAAATCAACTTCACTTTTTTTTCAGTGTATTTCACGTAAAATTTAGATATTTTATTTTTCATGAAATTTTGCCACCCTGACAAATGCTTTCCGGGGGAAATTTGGCAGCATTCAAATGTCGATACGGCGTTTTCCCCGAGCGCGACATGATATTAGCATCGGAGGGGCAGCTCCGAAAAATTCCTTAATCCGCGATGGAAAGTAAATAAATAAACAGTGCTGCCGTTTCGGCACGTCTGGAACCCGGCGGAGTCGGCCGTGGGGACCGGAAGATCCCGAGCTGACAACGGCGGGTGTAGCGATGCATGGTGGATGAAAATGAGAATGGGAATAGAATAAAAGGGGTAAGTTCCCCTCATTATTGTTGAATGGTGAATTATTGATGCAAATGCGCGGGCAATCAATATGAGAGCGACTTGGGCAGAGGCACCCCCCATGCCACCTCCCCCGAGGCGACTCACTCCCTGTCCTCCCAGTCCTCATCTCATAATAATTCATCCCTCATCTGTCGTGAGGTGAGAGGGGGTCGCGGCGAGGGGAGGGGAGGGGAGGGAGCTTGCGAATTTTGATGGTCCATCGTCCGAGCGGAAACAATGGACCTCAGACTCGTGGCATGCTTTCGGGTAGCTGAACACTGCCGTGCTACCTACGGAAAAACGTTGTAAGAGCATTTGGATGTTGCCAAATTTCCTCTGATGGAAACAGATTTTCTGAAAAACTTGTGTTTCTCTTCGATTTTTTTAAAGAATTCTATTCGTTGTTTAATTCAATGCATCTGAAAATTTTAAGGGAAAATATCCAGAACTTTTTTCAAAAATTGATCTGTTATCGGAAAAAATTGAATGTTGCGATTTCCCCTCTGATATAACCCGACTTCCTGAAGAATTTATGAGCGTCTCTTAGATTTTTTAAAGAATTCTATTCGAAGTTCAATTCAATGTATCTGAAAATTTTAAGGGAAAATATTCATAATTTTGTTCAAAAAATGACCTTTTATCGGAACAAATTGGCAACATGCGAATGGTTATACGGCGTTTTTCCTCAGTATGGCAGAGCTGCTCGGAGAGTCGGCCAGGTCTACAGTGATATCGTGCTAAAGAGAAAGGCCGTATTATAAGCTCCGGGACATTGCAAAATTTAAATTGATATAATATGGCTTTTCTGGGAGACTAACTTATGAATTTATTCTTCAAATTTTTCGTATAACGTTATTCGGAATGTAATACGACGTTCTTCAAAAGAGCAAAGCACAAATTTGCCCACTTATAAGCCCTCGACATAACGTCGCCCCTCTGAGGTAAGGGCGTATCTCGATTTCTACTTGACCCCTGTGCCCCGTGTAACTCTATGCTTTCTAAGGCTCGTGTGAAAATCTAGATACGCCCTTACGTCAGAGGAGCGACGATAAGAGTGCGCATGAGGTTATTTTTCATCCTTAGGATGATCCTTTACATATACTAAAATTTCAGTATACATACGAACTTTTTTTTAGTCATGGAGGGGGGGGGGGGGGGGGCAAGGTCCTCGATGTCCACTCATTTTTGCAGGTATTTTAATGTCAAATTCCGACTATAACATGCTTTCTGATTCAGATATCGAAGCACGGTTGGCTGTAATTGATTCAGCTACGTATGTATTGAATTTTTCCACATCTTTCACAAACCCTCACCAGGGGTTTCCGGAGGGGGGGGGGGAGGCCTTTTCTAATCAGGGTGTGCAAGAAATATGGGTACTTGCTCGTATCTGCAGAACGGTTGCACTATTTGTTGTATAAATTTGGGATCCTGTGGATCTGCTTTTGCCTACATCGTCATGCGAAGGGGAACCTTTTATGATAACTTCTTGCTTAGAAATAGAGACGGAAATGACATTCGTCTAAACTCCAAGTTTTCACTCGGATATTATCGGACACCCGCTTATCAACCATCCTCTCCTTGTGCGCTTATAGAAATCCAACAATTACACCTTTATGAAGATATCGGTGGAAGGCACAGGCACACTCATTAAAATAGCTCGCCTCACAGAGTGAATCACGAATTTCGCACCGTAGTTCTAAACGTAGACCCTGATGAGGTATTTGTATATTGCCAACTTATCTCCAGTGTGTACAATCGCAAAATTGTACGACTAAAATGCAACTTTAAGTGCCTTCTCTTCTCAAAAATCGTTCCCGCGTGAAAATTGTTCCACCGTAGACTGAAGGTCTTCTCTTCTTTGAACGGTCAACATTTTTGACAACAAGAATCTTTATCCTTTTTTGTAAGGAAGTGGTCACGGTGAATCCAAGTACAAGAACATGCATTTCGACTCCGATGTTTTAAAAGTTCCTTTTCTTTTCATTTTTTTTAAAAAAAATATAACTATGCATTTTTACACGAAATTCGATTAAAGAACATTTTCTCGCACCGGCAAGACTTTTCCGAATTCACGTTGATCATTTGGATCGCATTCAGCAAAAAGGAACCAGCGCGATTACGGTGTTTTCAAAATCGTACAACTTCTGTTTTACTTTTAAAAATACTCAAGTCTATCTATATAGAAATAAGTAATTATCCAGTTACTACTTTTATATACCCTTATGTAGATACATTAAGATAATTGTATATATTTCCTCCTAGGAAGGTTACAATAAATAAACTCATAAATAAAAAAATAAAAATTAAAAATACTTAATATGTACAGTATTAAAATTTACACAATTATTTTCCTTTGTGGACAATTTTTCCCAACAATTTTTTGGTGGGAAGCAAAAACCACGAGTAGGTATTTGCTATTCTGGGAGATTTTTTAGATATAATTACCAAGAAGCAATATTTTTACAACACTGCAATCGCGGTGGTTCCTTTTTGCTGAATACGATCCACTTATCCTTAAAAAAAAAAAATGTAACAGGACTAAAACTGCAACGTCGCGAATTGAGATAGTAATTTACCACCGATGTGCATTGCCACCTTACATACAGAAGATGTTGGTAACCGTTCTCCAGATAGGTGTTTTTGCGCGTATACCACGACGATGTCATTCGAGCTCAAAGAAAGAGAGGCATCCATCACGCGGGTGATACGGAACATGCGGTGGGAGGGAGGCGCTCGCCAACAACCCCCCTCGCCCCCTCGCTCTCCGCGCAACTTAAACAGGGGTATAATACGCTCTTGGGTAAGTAAATTAAGGCGTAAAGAGATGTCGGGGTGGCGTTCCTGCTTCTAAGAAGGCGTGTGCATATGTGTGCGAATGTGAGTGTCACCAGTGTGGCTGCCTCCTGCCTCGTCTTCACGAGGCTGCCGAGTTTCAAGCCATATGAGGAGGTATTTAGAATGGCCTTAAGGGTGGGAGGGATGATTTTAAGGCCACTTTGTAGTCCTGAAATTCAAATTACTCGAGAATAATTGAACCGATTATTTTCCAAATCACGTAAGCGCCAAAATTTTGAATTCAAGAAAAATAAGAAACCCTGCTTTATCCGTTTTGTTGACAATCTTCGAATTCCAAAAATGGATGTCCTTATAGAAGGCTATTTTGAAATTAGACAGGATTAATTAGACCAGAGAAAATTAAGACAAAACAACCCCGATGACCAAAATATGGATTGGTGCTTACGGGATTTGGAAAATAATCGGTTCATATTTTGAGCGCTTCAAAATTTTGATCACTTTTCGTGCTAAAAAAAAAAGGCCCTTATGGCGCCTGCAAAAGACACCTCTCTTTTACTCTTCTATGACCCGTATTGACAGTTAGGTCAGCTAATTGAGGGGAATATCCTTAGGTAATATGATGGATCTGCGGCAATGCGTGATTGGATTGCATTTAGCGAAAAGGAAAAGTGTTGTAAAAACGTTGCTTCTTCGCATAATGATCTAGAAAATCTCCCAGAATAGCAAATAATTTTGGCTTCCCAAAAACACATTTTTAAGTCTAAAGGGAAATACTTGAGTAAATTTTTATATTGTACCATAAATTGAGTATTTTTAAAAGAAAAAAGAAGAAGTTGCACAATTTTAAAAAACACTGTAATTGCGCTGGTTCCTTTTTGCCAACTGCGATCCAATCAGCGTTTAGCCATTCGTGAAACGGGCAACTGCCGACCACCACGATTCGGACAAACTTTTCGTATCACGTAAGTGTACGCTTGCATTACAATTCGAGCCTTCAATTAGAAAGTTAGGCAACACGGCGTATTGTCGTCACCGTCTTGAGCGTCTCCGTAGCCGGCGCTGCGCCGCCGCTTCCTGGCTTCATTTTCCGTCGAGAGCGGGATGTCGCTGTCACACTTGATTTGGCGCCTGATGGGTAGGCACACCTCCCGACTCGGAGTCACCATTGTCACCGGATAACGCCCCGCCATCGCCAAACTGCGCCTTGGCCGCTAAGCGGTTCACATCCGCGCATTGCGGATTGCCTGAAAACACGGCGCTGTTGCCGCTAGCCGGCTGCATAACCGGAGTGGGCTTTTTCCAGTGGAGTCTAGTTGAGATGGTGAAGTGGATTGAATTTTGCAAAAAGGAACCAAGAGTATTCCAATGTTGCTAGGATTGTGCAACATACATTTTTTGCAACAAAATTACTGAAATAATGAAAAAAATCATATGTGCAAGGATAATTTTCCTCTTGAATTCACAGTATATTGGCAGTAAAGATAAAATTTGTATAGCTGATCGATATAGATTTGCAGGGTAAAGAAAGTTGGACAATCTTAGCGACACTGGAATGCACCTGGTTCCCTTTTGCAAAATGCAATCCAAGTATCATTTTCCATAAAGCTTCAAAATTATTTCGTCCAGAACGATTAGCTACTTAAAGATGTTTCATTTTAAGGATGAAATGTAAACGGATTTGAAGCCTCTTACTCTTTGGCGGGTCGCCCTCGTCGAGAAAATAAGAATTTTGATAGGTAATCGTTTCCGTATCTTTTGTCCTAAGCCGAAGAAGTAGAAGGAAATAAGAGGGAAGAAAAGAAAAGGAAGAAGATGAAAAGCAGAAGAGGAAACCTACATAAGAAGTGTGCATCATTATTCTGCGCGATGGAAGTATACCTTTACCAAAGAATTTGTCAAAATGTCAAGCTCGTTGTATTTTTCAATGGACATGACGCTGGTCAACAAATTAATACATTTTTAGATTTATCAGAAAATTTTAAATTGCCTCTGATTGAAATTCCAGCACTAATTACAACAAAAATGACCTCTGTTTTTCCCGATCCTCTCATTTTTGCCCGGATCAATGAAAGTTTCCCCCAAAATCGAGCTTTTACAGGGAACATTGAAGTCTCTGGAAAATTGATACACGATGGCGAAGAATTAAGATAATTTTTAAATTCTGTGGTTGAAAGTACAAAGAAGCGTACCCACGTGATGCTGGAGAATATTTTCTACCGATTCTGATAAGAATTTCTTCTGGTCAAATGTCTAATAAATCCGCCCGTCCGTTTGCCACCATATAAAACTCATTTGTCTCTTTTTTTTTGCAAAAAGGAACCAAGGACATTCCAACGTCGCTAAGATTGTGCAACTCTTGTTACCTCGCAATTATAAAGTGATCGTATTTTCTAGTTCCATCATTCCTCCCGATAAAATATAAATTCAAAACACCACAAATCACCTTTGTAAATTAAATTTTTGCAGGGTTTTAGTAATTTTATTACAAAAAATTTAAATTGCACGACCCTTGCAATATTGGAATGCTCTTCGTTCATGCTTGCAAAATGCGATCCAAGTATCACTGCTTCAAGAACGGGACGTTTTAAAAGAAAAATAAATAAAAATAATCAAATTTCATCCATGGTTCTATTGATAAGATGTCAAATCCAACCGAGGGTAGTCGGGAATGCGGGGTACCAAATAAAGAAAGTAAAGATATTCCGTTCGACGAATGTGTTCTAATCTCGTGGATGCGCATGGGAGCTTTGATTTGCGCGCGAGGTGCACAAGCCTCAAAAATCCAGCCCTGGGCCGGAACCGGAGCTAGCGGTACCGTAAGCCCACTGAATTTGCTCCAGGGTTGGGATCATCCGAGCCTGAAGGATTGAAGAATCGGGAAAGCACGGAGGAGTGGAGAAAGGGGGGGGAGGCAGAAGTAGAAGAGGATTTGCGATTGTCAGAATTTAATGCACCGGCGCGCGCGAGGGGCGCGGAGGAACCTTGGGGGTGGTCGGGATTTCCGAGAGGGGCGCCAAGGAGGGAGCACAGGGGGCGGCGAGGGAGGGATAAGTAGAGGATCTTTTGATGTCGCACAGTTGCGGGGTTGTCAGATGGCTACGAGTGGATTGTCTTGCTCAGAAGAAACGTTCTAAGTCCATTCGGACGTTGTATCCTGACAAAATGCACATTTTCAGAAGGTTTAGTATTTTTTTTTTAAAATTTGTCTATTGCGATTCTTCCCGACTTTTAATTTGAAGTTCTCTAAATTTTCAAGGAAAAATATTCAACACTCCCTTAGAAATTAATCTATAATCAGGAGATATTCGGCAACGATCAAATTTTCGTACAGCGAGGCATTCTCATATAAAACAGCAGTGTAGTACATCAACATATTAAGTGTTTTACCGTGCTATTGCCACTCCCTGATTGCTTCATCAGTTTCAGACTTTTCAGGCTGCTCTTAAAATGGTCCTTTAACATTTTGGAGAGTGATTCAGCAATCGATTGAACAATTGGACTGCATTTTGCAATTTGGAGCTATAAATTCTAACTCATCTGAAAAAACACGTACGTGCATAGGAAAGCTAACGGCACATACGTTGTTTTTAAATTGGGCCGGCATTTATAATTCTTAATTGCAAAATGCAGTCCAATTGATAATTAATTGGTTTGCATTTTGCAAAAAGAAACCAAGAGCATTCCGATGCTGTAAGTATTGTGCAACATACATTCCTACCGATTAAATTACTGAAATCATGCAAAAAAGTACATTTTCAAATGTGAGATTTTTCGGTAGTGAAGATAAAACTTGTTTAGATGATCAGTTTATACTTGCAAGGTAAGAGAAAGTTGCTCTATCTTAGCGACATTGGAAAGTTCTTGGTTCCTTGATCAGCTAGTCATAGATCTCTTTATCGGCTTAATCTAATTAAAATGATGAAATAAACCAAGCGTAGCACGCGCAGGCTCGAGCTACCACGAAACCAACACATATCGATGGTGAAACTAGTAAACCACGTATCTCATTTGCGGTATTTAAATATCTCCACTCCCATTTCATTTTTGTGAAAGAGAACAAACCAACATTATCCATTAAGGTTTTCACAGATTTTTCTTCACACTGAGAAAAAAAATCACGGAAATTTTCAAGAAATTTTGTTGAGAAGCTTTCCATCTAAAAAATATAAAGTATGACAGGAAGTCTACGACGTCGCAAACCAAGATAAGTGGCCTGGTAGTTTCACCGTCGATTTGGAAATAGAGCCACAGAAAGGCAGCGCGTTGATGACGGCGGAGAGATACAACTATTCGTGCTTGATGGATGTCCGTGTTGCGTCGGCAAAATTGAAGGCGCGATGGCGCTAGGCGTGAACTCGCAGCGATCCGCTCTATGCTGCCAATTAGAGTCCCTCTATACTGAGAGTCAAGACAAGTCGGCTCATGGATGTCGCAAACGGGAATAAAGATTACAGAAATTGAACGTTTTTCGTAATCTTTGATCGGCCCATTCTCAAATTCCTTTCTCCGTTCCTCCTCTCATTCCGTTTGTTCCTTGCCGAACCCGCAATTCCTCGGTCCATTCCAGATTACAATCTTTGCAATTGGTGAAAATGTAATCTTTATTCCCGCTTGTGACACTGTGGAGGCCTAAAATACGGGAACCAATCAGAAATGGATTCAAATTGTCTTGACTCTCAGTATAAAGGGACTCTACTGCCAATTAGGTGTCTCACAGAAAGGCAACTAGTTTAAAGGCATAGAGAAAAAAAAGGAGGTGTTTGCATCTTGAGGATTTGTACCCACCTACGTCATCAATGTAAACAAGACGCTCGTTGAGGGTTATGTTGACGCTGTAAAAACGGACCATAATGTCCGATTTTTTTACTTAAATCAACTCTTTATTTAATTTCAAGCACTTTTTATAGATGACTTTTTCCCTTAAATTACACCATTTCCAAGAAAATCGACAGGATAAAAACGTCGCTGTACCCAATGACGTCATCAAAGCTATAGATACTCTATGAAAAATTCCAAGATGCCCGAAATGCAAACACCTCCTTTTTTTTCTCTATGGTTTAAAGGCAACGCTGAGCAAGAAGACGGAGTGACTTCGAGACGGATGGATGACGATTCTGGGATTCGCACGCGGAGCCGAAATTTATTTGTGAAGTTAAGTACGAAAGACAAACATATTTCGCCGGAATTTATAATCCCGGCCGAACGGAGACAAACGGTTAATCAGGGAGAGACGCTAGGATTCTTACCGGCAACTCCCGCCACCAGCAATCTCCATAATTGCGCCAGTTTTATTTGTATATATACTTGGGCACAGGGTGCCTCTCAAGTCGCACTTACAGGATAATTCGAACTTGCAAAGAAATCTAGAGAGAATTTTGAAGCGACTGTTAATATATGCAATTGACTTTTAATTAGATGCATTATGACAGAACGGTGAGCATTGGATACTTTTGAAAAAAGACTCATTATCTGGGATGTTTTGAATAGATTGATACACATTTTTACGAAATAGCCCGAGATAATGGTAACACTAAAAAAACAAAGGGGAAAAACTGGCAATAAGGCTAAAAATACAACACTAAAAACCCGAGACGTTCCGACTCAAAACTGAGTCTTTTTCAGTCGGGAAATAAATTAATAATTACAAAATATTGATGAAAAAATCTGAGATCTACATGTTGTGCGTGTTGTATTTTTAGCCTTGTTTCCCGTTTTCCCCCCTCGTTTTTTTATGTTTTGAATGCGATATCGTATTCGTACGCGACAGTTCCGGTCACAAATGGACCACGCTTTAACAGAAAGGAACCAAGCCACATCAGCTATTGTTAAATTTAACTGGGCTTTTTAATTCTTTACAAGAGAACGTTTGTGCGGATTTCTTTGAAAATTTTAAGGAATTTGCTTCCTACTACGGAGAAAATTCACTGAAATTTGCTCGAAAATCCGCACAACCGTTTTCATGTAAAACATTAATTTGCCCAATCAAGTTTGGCAATAGCTGTAGTGGCTTGGTTCCTTTCTGTTTAACACTGTCCAAATCGGGATTCGACCATACTGAGCACCAATAAAGGTTTTGGAGAAGGTAAACGAAAAAGTATAATTAATTAAATTGTGTTATATAGCTCAATCAAGATGACATTTCAAAGTTGTACTTGGCACAATCCTTTGATGGGCCTTGCCGCTGAGGAGGAATCAAACATTTTTAGGTGAAGTCAAACTTGGGCACTTTTATTTCGAGAATATGGCGAAATAGCCATCCCATCATGCCTGAGGGTTCAAAAATCTAAGCCCTTCGCAATGCCTCCTCAACTTCAGCAGGGGCCCGAAAAGGCAGTCAACCAATAATTTGAAATGACCTTTCCTCATTACGAGTTGGAGATTTTCGGATGATTAGTGGCCATTTGACTAAGAACGGCGGGGGCTTCTTCCAATAAAATTTTCCGGTCAGACGCTTCTGAGCCCGTTTTAGTAAAACTTCACTTTTGAACTTACGCACTGCGTCTTTGCTATCTCGGCAGTGCGAGCTAGACGCGCGTCTTGAGCGTCGAGTAGGCCTTCTTCCGTGTTCGGTCATCTTTGTAGCCAATCAGGTCGCAACTTGCCGCCCGTAACTCGCTCAAAGAAGAGTCCTTCATACTGAGAGTCAAGACAACACCCCCTCATGGAGTCACAAATGGGAATAAAGATTACAGAAATTGAACGTTTTTCGTAATCTTTGATCGGCCCATTCTCAAATTACTTTCTCCGTTCCTTCTCTCATTCCGTTTGTTCCTTGCCGAACCCGTAATTTCCTGGTCCATTCCAGATTATAATCTTTGCAATAGAGAATTTGCAAGGGTCTAAAATTTGATGAAATTCGTGTCTAGATGGAATAAACCGATTGAACTGAACAAGAAGATACCCTTGATTCATGAATTGAGCAATTATTGATGGAGTTATGACAAAAAACCGATTCTGCTGAAATACATGTGTTTAAACGGGAAATGCCGCCAGATGACGTCATAAGGCGGCACATTTTCTCACTTTCAAATCAATTTTTATACAATTTCCCATGTCAGAAAAAAATTATGAAAAATAATGCGAACTCAGCTCATTAGGCAGTCTCAGATGAAGCAATAAAATTTTTGGGTGCAAATTCTCCATTGGTGAAAATGTAATCTTTATTCCCGTTTGTGACACTGTGAAGGCCTAAAATACGGGAACCAATCAGAAATGGATTCACATTGTCTTGACTCTCAGTATAAAGGGACTCAAGTGTTCGGCAATCTCCGTAGCCAATCAGGTCGCAACTCGCCGCCCGTAATTTGCTCAAAGTAGGATCGGATCCTGCTTTTCGCGTCTAGACGCGCGTCTCGCAAGCAGGTGTATCTGGCGCTTGAACGTAAATTAGTCTGCGTATAACCCTGTATTAGCATTGAGAGCACCCTGTGGGGGCTTATAGGTGGTGCGGGAGCCCAACTGCTGCCACAGCCGTAACTTCCCGCTCGGCGGATCTTTTTCTTCGCGCGAATGATTCACGCGGGAGAGCAGAGGAGGAGCGAAATTAATTTTTAATTATTGAAACTTTTCTCGCCGGCTTCCGCGGGGCGCGCGACGTTCGACGTCCCCGACCGGAAGCGGATTTTCCCCGCGATTTATCCTCCTTTAACGACGCCTTGTTAATTACTGCTCCGCTCCTGTTTCGCCTTTTAATGTCCCAGTTTCCTCTCCGCTCCCCGCTTTTTTCGGACCGCCGCGAATGGTGGGAATAAATCGCGACCCTCCCTCCCGCTTAAGCCTTAATTTTGACACCCGGTGCATCACTCCTTTTCCGTCCTCCTCCTGTCAACACGCTCAGAGGTATTCGACAATTTTTCAATTAGTCAGAGACAAATAGAGATATGACGGGGTCTTTAAATATTACACTCGTTCTGCTGTGCTAAGGAAGAACGCCGTATAAACTTTCAGGCGTTGCCAAATTCCCTTTGGTAAATCACGAATTTTAAGGAATGTTTGTTAATATTTCTCTTCCAATTTTTCAGGAAATTTTGTTCTCAATTTTACCTAAGATATCTAAAAATATCAATGAGAAATATGCACCAGCTTCCTCAAAAATACATGTGCTATCCGGGGAAATTTGGCAACTCTCGAATGTTCATACGGCGTTCTTCCTTAGCACGACAGCGTTCCTCTGCATAGATCTTGAAAATTGCACGTGAAAGAACGCGAGCATTAAATGAGTATGTGAAACGGAACGGAGAGTATGGATTCGATCAACATGCATCGATCGACACCGGATCGGTTGACAAATTCGTAAAAAAACCGGCGTCGATTCGATCAACATGAATCGATCGTGAAACAAAAAACGTGCAACGATCGACAATTAATTTTAAAAACCGGTATCGATTCGATCGACAATATTCGATCGAAAAATCAAATCGTAAACCGATCGACAAATCCGTGAGTCGATCGACAAACCTGTGAATCAATCGGTAGACATGTGAGTCGATCAAAATTTGGAAATCATGGAATTTGTGTCGATGAAATCACGTCGATCGGTTCACGTTTTCGTTTTCCTATCGAATCGACGCGGGGTTTTTCTTTTGTAAATCGTCAATCGAATCGTTGTCGATCGAATCACGTTTTCACTTTCCAATCGATTGATGTCGATCGAACATTTATGTTGATCGACTTATGTCGTTACAATACCTTTTCAATCGAAGGGACCTATGTGCAACGCCAATCCCATGTGGTTCACAGTTCATTTTGCTTTCATTCATCCGTACATATAGTTAATTTATAGCATAATTTACTTCTTTTCGGGTGATTCCTTATCTGCTCCAGCAAATCGTTGCGCTGTCTGAAAATCTTCGCCTCTATGTTATTTTTTTTAAGAAGAACAAATTGACATGATTCCTTGAAGTTTTTGCAGAATTTTCTTCGCACAGAGGGGAAAAATCACGACTGTTTTAAAGCATTGCCGTTGAGTAGTTTTCCGTTTGTAAGTATAACAGGAAGTCTGCAACGTCGCAAACCGAGTTATGTGATTGCCGACTTACACCGACGAAATGCTGAGATGGTACTAAACCGTATAATTTTTCTTTGGTATAAACATAAAAGTGAGGGAGGTTAAAAAATACGACAATTACGGAATTATTTTGATCGCAAAACGCGTCTCTGTAAAAGGAGCTAAAAGAGTAAGTCCTTTTCATATAGTAATATGTTTTAATGCCCGAACTAAATAAGTGTTTTCTATTTTCAAGCATCCGTTGAGTTGCTAGTCAAAAGTCTAGACGACCCTTAAATGGCGGTGCGGCGTAATAGTGCGGAATATATCATGAAAATTGGAAGACAAAGCTGTGCGCCTTCAATTATTTGAGTATGCAATACGGACATCCATCGGGCACGAATAGTCGCATCCAAGCGCCGTCGCCAACACCAACCGAGATTGCTGGGACAGTACGAGGATCGTCCTTTAAGTAAGTTTACGTATTCAATATCGCCTAAGATAGATAGATAAAATTAGTAAAAATACTAAAAATGCTTCTTGGCACCTTAACGCGCTATAGAGATTGAAATATGGCCCAACAGATATCTCAAAAAAGTGGGTTTTTCTTAAACCACCTTCCTCTCCGCATGGGTTCGAAATTTCACGGAGCGTCATCACCGAGTGAGCTGCTGCATTTATTACTTATCACACGTAAGTGACTGAAAGATGCTTAATTGTATACAGAAACCAGCACAATTATTAGCTAGAAAATAGTAGGATTGACCAAAAACTGTGCTTACTTCGGTAAATAGTGTGGTTCCGATCTGCAGTGCATGAAAAGGTTCAGTTGCATATGGTCCAATCCTGGGGGTTTATGAAACATTTGTTTTAAAGTGTGAATTTCGTCCTGTTATTCGTTCTTTCACCGAGAAAGGTCATAGTTGCTCGAACTCAGGATCATTTACATGCAGATATTGAGAGGGCTGAATATTTCTCCAAAATGGTGCATTTTTGGTAAGCTAGCAAACTAATGTGAGGAAATATGACCGACTCAGTCAGCAAGCAAGAGTTACAGCCAACAATTCACTTAAGGGCTGTCCATAAATTATGTCATCGGTGGATGACGGTGGGTGACGGGGGGGAGTGAGGGTGGGGTAAAGCCAAGGATGACGTAGCTTGTCCTGAAGGCAAAAAGGCTGAAAATGCTTGATTGAAATTTGAATATATCTCCTGATTTTTTTCGAGTTTCTGCGTTTTTCCCAAAAAGGGGAGGGGAGAGGAGGAAGACCATAACATATATTTAATACCTAATAAAAGAAATTAATCATTTCCTTAACGCTGCAGACTATATTTACTGATTTTTATCGATTTTCTGCGATTACACCCGTAAAGGAGTGGGGAAAGGGGATACGCTAAGGACGACGTCATTTTTAGGGGGGAGGGTCTAGCAGTGGATAACGGTTGGATACGGTGAGGGAGGGAGGGTCGGAAAATTGAAAAAAAAATGAGTGACGTAATTTATGGACGGCCCCTTATCTGTTGTTTCCATTCCTACTGACATTAAAGTAAACATGGCCAATCTTCCAACTACTAAATGTGCTCCATTATCTGTTACATGAAATACAATTAACCATTTCAATGGCAATTACTTCCGAACCGGCGGCTTACTTGCTGATGACGCTCCGTGTTTTGAACCCGCGCGGTGAGGAGGTGCGAGTTTAGAAAAACTTCTATTTTTGCGTTCAATAGAACCAAACAATTTCTATAGCGAGTTAGATCGCTGATGGTGGTAGTAAGTTTATCTTTTTTACAAATTGTCTCTATCTTCCTCAGTTTAAGAGATATTGAATAGGTAAACTTACTTTCTGGACGACGCGACACTCGGCATAGCTGTGCGCCTTCAATTAGTTCAGTATGCAATACGGACATCCATCGACCACGAATAGTCGTATTCAAGCGCCGTCACAAACCGCAACCGATATTGCTGAGATACGATACTACCGCGCATTCCGCTAGGCACCTTTAGTTTTAGACCTGATCATGACCTTTGAAAATGCTGTTCCATTGCTTACTTTCGAGGGGAAAACAATTTTGTAATCTGGTTGTTTATTTTTGACAGAAGACAAATAAGATTTTCAACGGCCATTACACAAAGATTTTTGCATGAAATGTAACAGAATGATCCTGCAATTTTGAAATGAACGCAACCCATCTCTTTTTCTCCCTCTTCACTTCGATTAATCTTTGTGTACCACGAGAACCAATACTTGCCAATTTCCTCTATTTTTCCTCTCTCATTTCTTGCCGGTTGGAAAATAGATGGAACATAGTCCCTTTGATTTAATTCATTTGCATATAGCTCCTATTAGTATAGAAACTTCAGGCTTGGTCTTAAAAAAAAAAGAAAGAAAAGAAAGAAAAAAAAGTTGGAAAGCTGAACCTGACAACTGATACTAAACCAATTACTCAATATGAAATACATTTCCGCATTTCGTTCTCGGAATCTCATTTATAGAACAACAGAGCGCAAATACCTGGAACTGACCATTCCGAATGCTACATTAATTGAGCACGCTTTCATCTGATGATGGAGTTAAAATTAGTTAGAAGTAAAATTAGAGTTAGGGATTCATGCACACATGCCCTTGGTCCCTTATTATCTGCCCGGTCACTTGATTATCCGTTTGATTCCTCGAAATACACTACGACTCCAGGAACCGAAGTCAAAAGAGGGGTTCAAATTGAATATAAGCGGGAGTCTGCATTTTTCCGCGAATAGTGCGCTGCAGTCTCTTCCCCATTCATCCTGCAGTTGGTTTTTCAATGAACATAGATGTGTGCATCGAGGACTCTTCTAAATCGGGAAATCTGCTGCGCGCTCCAATTGGTTGGAGAGGTCGGAAAAAGCTCACATTGCAAGCTTCAGTATTTCCGGAAATTCTTTTTTCACCGGTGGAAACCTGTTTGTAGGGTCGCGCGGTCGCCGCGTACAGTCTCTCTCTCATTTATGGTAATGTAGAAATAAAATTGGCACTCGTGTTATCTACGATATAATTACCTGATCAGTTGAAAATGGACTACGGTGGAACGCTGTCGCATAAAACATTGTTCCAGCCTTAGTTTCCAGTAGGAAACTCGTGAAATCCCGTTGTTAAAAAAAATCATCAGGGTTTCCTAAGATCTCCACGTTTTCCTTGACCCCTCCCTTTTCTCTCCCAAAACTTTCATACACACCTTGAGTGTTGCCCACCCTTATCTCTCGCACAATCCTCTTGTCTCCAACATTCCCCAACTGCCTCTCAATTTCCCGATTTTTTAAAACCCTATTTTCCCTAATTCCCTATTTTTCTGTGGCCGCTACTTGTCTTTCTCCAAGTTTCCTCGTTACTTCTTCCCCGAATCCTCGTATTTTTCATTTTAACTGAACTGCGTTAAGCAGAAAAGAGCCAAGTCACATTATACCTATTCCCAAATTAAACTAAGCAATTTAATGTTTTATAAGATGCGGATTCTTTTGAAAATTTTAAGGAATTTGTTTCGTACCATGCAGAAAATTCACTGAGATTTGTACAAAAATCCGCACGACCGTTCTCATGTAAAAAATAAAATTGCCCCGTTAAATTTGGCAATAACTGATGTGGCTCGGTTCCTCTCTGCTTACCGCGGTCCAACTAACGCGTTGGTTTTTGTTAGTACGTATTAACAAAGGGGCGTAACGCCTTCATTGACCCCTCTCCCCTTCCCTAGAGCGTTACGTATTTTATGAACGGCCTCTAATTGGACGTATTTCTATCAACTAAGTGCCATCGGGGGAGGAAGGGAGGGGGGGCTTGGATTGGCGGGTGTTGCGAAACGCGATGCTCGTTCCGTCCTATACTCGCAATGCTTTTCCATGGCGCTTAGTTCCGTTTGACAGAACGCGCTATCCGGGATTCTAAAATCCTCCAAAGGAACTGAATTTGGCGCTTAGTTCCGTTTAACAGAGATACGTCCAATTATCCAACGCACGTCCCTATTTTTCTAACTTTCGTATTTCTTGATGAATCTCCTGTTTTTCCTAGCTCTTCTTCCTTCATGGACAAATTTGGTCCAAGTTAGGCGTCAGTGCGAGGTACTATGCTGCCGTGCTAAGGAAGAACGCCGTATGAACATTCGAGAGTTGCCAAATTTACTTCGATAAAATTATTATTTTTGAGGAGAGTTTTGAATATTTTTTCTTTAGATTTTCAGAATCTTTGGGTGAAATTGCGAACAATATTATCTGAAAAATAGGGAGGAAAATAGTCATAAGTTTACCAGGAAATTCGCGTTTACGAAAGAAAATTTGGCAACGCCAGAAGGTTCATACGGCGTTTTTCCTTAGCACGGCAGTATGCGCGCGGTCACGTCGCGTCGTGACGTCACGTCGACGTAATCCGCGGCGGCGTCCGGTTTTGCAACAGGGTCCGCGCGTCGCTGATTTGTGCTCGCGCCGGGCCGCGGCGCCCACAAAAGGTGGGTTCCAAGACGTTATTAATGGAAGCGCAGACACTAAAAGACGTTTTTGGAACAATGGAGCTATCATGCCTTAGGCAGCTCTGTTTGTTATTCCATCTTTCTCCCATCCAATCCCCTCCCCCTCCCCGCCGCCCCTCCGGGGGGATCGCCCTCGCCGCGCATTGTTCGTCGCCCTTCAGCACCTCAACCCCCCCCCCCCCTCGCGGGGCGGTCTTCGGTTTCATAGCTCTGTTAGTTATTAATCAACGCTAAAACGTTCGGTTTCCCGGCTTAATTCCTGGTCGCCGCCGATGTCTCCGCTCTGAGGGGATGACTCGCTCATTCTGCCGTGGTACGGAAAAACGCCGTATGAACATTCGAGAGTTGCCAAATTTCCTTCGATGAAATTTATATTTTTGAGGAAAATTATAAATATTTTTGCTTGAAATTTCCAGGAACTTTAGATCAAAGTGCGAACAAAATTCTCTAAAAAATCAGTAGAAAAATATTCATAAGTTTGCCGGGGAATTCGTGTTTTATGGAAGGAAATTTGGCAACGTCTGAAGGTTCTTACGGCGTTTTTACTTAGCTCGGCAGTATTCAACCCGAACGCGTGTCCGTGTGACCGAGTCGCAATTAGAATGTATGATGGGGGGACCCGGACCCCCTTGCTGCCTTGCTGGGAAAAACGCCGTATGAACCTTCTGGCGTTGCCAAATTTCCTATGAAAAAACACGGATTTCCTGATAAACGTAAGAATAAGTATTTTTCTTTAAATTTTGCAAGTAATCTTGTTCGCAATTTCACCTGAAGTTCGTGAAAATTTCAAGGAAAAATATTCATAACTTGCCTCAAAAATAAACATTTTACCGAAGGAAATCAAGCAACTCTCGAATGTTCATACGGCGTTTTCCCCTAGCACGGCAGTAGGATACCTGACATTGGAAGAGCATTCCAATGTCGCTAACCTTGCAAACATAAACGATCATCTAAACTAGTTTCACCTCTACTCCCAATAAACTATGAATTCAAGACGAAAATTACCGTCGCAAAGTTTACTTTTTGCAAAGAATGTACCTAAGTTGCACAATCCCAGCAACATTGAAATGCTCTTGGTTCCTTTTTGCAAAATGCAATCCAATTGGTTGTTGCTGCAAAAAAATAGTTTCCCACAACCTGCTATACAATGCTCCAGTGACCATGTAAGTTGGCCCGAGCACTAACTTTTCAGGAAGAAAGCCTTTCCCCTACCTGGTTTCTCACTTAATATCCGCCCGAGTTTCGCATATCTTCCGTTTCTCCTCATCGCAGCTTCCATCAAACCGCAATTGCCCGGAAACTAGGACCGCACATCTTATCTGATAAAATCGTTCGCCCTTTAGACCGATTCTGGGGGGTTAGGCTAGACTAGTCGATGAGTCAACTGTTGATCTAATTTCATTACGTGAACGTAGAAGAAAAACGGGGTAAAAAATCACTAATGTGTGATCAATTTTCAAGGACAATTCTGTAATTTCTCCTACGATTTTAAATAGATTAAAACGCGTAATATCGAAAATCTAAGCTCAGATTCGGATTTCTCGTGAAAAATTGATGAGATTTCATGTATCATATGTTAGAATAGCGTGAAGGAAAAAGGTTTAACGACGTGTATAGATTCTGTCGTACTATTCGTTTGAACTACGCCGCCGCGCCTCGCCGGTCGCCCGAGATTCATCAACCGAACGGGGAGGCGCCGGCGCTTACTAAGCGTTCGGTTTCGTCCCGAGGAATTTCTCACGATAAATTCTTATTCTTCCTCCTCCGCTGACCCACTGAGCACTACCCATGTTGCCACGTTGTATTCATATGCTCGAATCAGTATGTCTACGTTACGTCTCTTTCCTTCACGCTATGCTCGGTATGATACATGAAATTGTATCAATTTTTAACGAGGAATCCGAATCTGAACTTCGATTTTGGGTATCACGCGTTTTAAGTCAAATTTTCCAAATTCGAAAATCCGAAATGACTGAAGTGGCTTAAAATGCCATCTCGGCTCCTGTTCGATGGATTCTCCTGAAATTCGGTGTCAGGGTATGATACATGAAATCGCATCGATTTTTTACGAGGAATCCGAATCTGAGCTTCGATTTTGGGGATCACGCGTTTTAAATCAAAATCTGTCAAAATTCAAAAAATTCGAAATTCGAAAATCCGAAATGGCTTAAAATGCTATCTCGGCCCCTGTTCGATGGATTTTTCTGAAATTCGGTGTCAGGAGGTATTTTCCGACGGGAAACTCGAATTTTTAGTCCATTTTTTAAAATTCTCAAATTCAAGATGGCGGACGTGGGCTAAAATGCTATCTCGGTTTCCGTTTGTTCGAGTCTTGTGAAACGCGGTATCACACGGTATTTTTCAACGGAAAACTCGAATTTTTAGTCAATTTTTTAAAATTCTCAACTCCAAAATGTTGGATGTGGCCTAAAATGAGCCCCGGTTCTGGCCTCCGTTTCTGTTCGTTAGAGCTTTGTGAACCGCGGGATCAGGGGTACTTTTCGACGGGAAACTCGAATTTTTAGTCGATTTTTGAAAATTCTCAAATCCAAGATGGCGGACGTGGCCTAAAATGCTATGTCGGCTCCTGTTCGATGGATTTATGGCGCCCCCTTACTACATGCCTACTCTTGTATTTCTGTACAGCCGCAAATTTAGGGTCAAGGGGCGCCTGACCGTCTATGGACCAGGTGGAGTTTTTGTCCTGAAAATTTACCTTTAGACGGCAATTCTCTTTATATTTTGTCTATGGTTTTTATGCCCCCCCCCCCTTTCTCGCGGACTCTCTTTTCACTTTTCTTGCCTCCTTTTTCCTTCCATTTCCCCCTTCTTCCTTGCTTTCACTGCCCAACCTTGTTTCCTTTTCCTTTTTTCCCCTTGTCCTTTCTTCCCTTTTTTCCTTTTCCTTTTCCCCCCTTTTTTCCCCTCTCTTCTTCTTTCGTGGCGCCCCCCAAAGGCTGGCGCCCGTGTGCGCCGCACACCCTGCACACGCCCTAAGTCCGGGCCTACATTGGAACTTAAACCGAGTTCATTCTTTAGTGGCGGAAACTTCAGCTACCTCAACCTGAAAACTGCGAGGTTCCATATGAAGCAGAATTTTTTCCCAATAGCAACGCGAGTGAAAAACCGTGCGATCCCGATCAGTTTGAAGATTTGTTTACGCACCAACGTACTTTCAGAGGACTTTTCAATTCTGCTCACAGCGGAATGTAAATCACCGCTCAAGTTGGGCACGAGTAATTATTCTCTGTGAAGGTAAAAATTCCGGTCATTATCCTGACTGTGACAGACGTCGCTACACATGTAACAAGAGAACGCAGAGCATACTCGGCATGAGCCTCTGTATTTGCACATCCTCGTTCCGACTTCGGTGCCTCCTCGTCTGAAACATCGGGCTGCGTATTGAATCGCAACAAACTTCCAGCGAGGTTGCAAGATCGTCAACATATTCGGGGATTTTTAACACCATGAAATGCGGCGCAATAACCCAAGTACCAAAACTTAACCAAAACTTTAGTAAGATCTTACTTTTACATTGTTAGAAGCTATGTTTTGAAAAGTTTTTAGTATTTAAAATTATTAAATTGTTACTTATTTCTATATTGAAAAAATAGTGTTTTTGTTAAACTAAATAATTAGTTTAATTAACAATTGTTTTAAAATTTTTAATTATCTTAATAGCTTCAGTATCACGCTTTATAAATTTAAGCTATTAAAACAAATAAAAATAAGTATAAAAATAGATATGATTAAAATCGTAGTGATCGCGATAAATAGCGATTTTATCGGTTGGTCATCGCGATTATATCGGTGGCAATAACTCGAGATAAGTATTATCGCATTAAAAATTGTGATTTATGGCGATTAAAAATTGCGATTTATAGCGATTAAAATTGCGATTTATAGCGATTAAAAATTGCGATTTATGGCGACTTAAACTTGCGATTTATGGCGATTAAATCGCTGCACATTGCAATTTTTTGTTCGATAAAATCGAGATTAAATCGCCATTTATCGCGATTCTTATTTCTAAAATATCGCGATAAATTGCCTGGCGATTAAATCGCGATTTTTTACCGATAAAATCGAGGATAATCGCTCAGATGTTGATGATTCTAGCGATTTTGTCGCCGATAAAATTGCAATCCATCCCGATTTTTCCGTTGAAAAATGCTACTTGGGAATGAGGGAAGTTCATTGTTATGTTTTCTTCATTTGTGTTCAGGCTTTGTGCTCACCATGATTGCTCTCTAGCGAAATTTTTTCATTTTATTAGGGGTTAAGCCCCCAGGCCGCTTCGCGGTACAACCCCCCAGGCGCTTCGCACTCCCTCCAATCGTGGTCTGTTTGTAAAATTAAGTACTTCTGGTTACAAATTATTATAAATTGAGACGGAGGGAAGCATGCGAGTGTGCACGACGAAAGAGATGCGTGAAGTGGAGGAGAAAACGGTGTGTGGCATGATTAGCGTGACATCCTCAGCGTGATCTGCCCTTGTAATTTTATATTTCACTGTATGATTAAAGAAAGAAATTAAAGAAATAAAGAAAAAATAAAATGAGATATGAATTAAAAAATCCACAAGTGTTGGCGAATAAACGCTCGTGTGGAAATTGGCAAGCTAATAGATGAACTCTTATGCGTTCAAAATTCTAATCGAAAAATTTGCGAATCATGACTTTTACCTACCTTAAAATCATCTCCAAATACAAATCGGTCTAACCTTAGGGTGAGCGTGTAACTAGTTGAGGACCCAAGAAAAGCCATTAACTACCTCCAAAAGGGCCAAAAAAGCATGGAGTGCCCCTTGCGGTAAATCACTGAATATAACCATGACGAGGAATAAAATTCAGAAAGCCTGAATTTAACCTAGGTCATTATTTCCCTGTACAAGATTTTATATTTTCATGGTATTTCTAGCCACACGTATTAAAACGAGTCACTTTTTGACATTTTAAGTTAATATATTTTTTAAGATTGATAATTTTTAATTCTTCGTTTAATTCTTATTTTCATTTACGAGGGTGGGGTCTAAATATCCCTTTTCCAGTTATTCTGAATGTTTTAATTGACTTGTCAGTTTCATTCCTTGTGAATCACCATCGGTGGATTTGTAAAATTCATCGAGAAATCTAAAAATTACAAAGTATGGCAACGTGGACGGCACGAGCATAGCCGTGAAAGACCGGTGCGGCGGAGGGGGCTGGGAGGGGGTCCGAATAATGTGAAAAAGATCCGTTTTTCCGAGTTCCCCGGAGTCAAGCCAGGCGCAAACCTTGCTGGATTAGCAAACAAAATCGCCTTGTTTTTCTTATTAGTCCGCGCTATGCAATGTGCTAACGAACGAATCAAATTTCGAATCAAACGCCCGTCCCATACAATCACTCCCCTCCCCCTCGCGCCGACCGGGAAGGCTGAAGTGATTTTTTTTTTCCATTTCCAGTTTAAAACTGACCATGGCGAGGCGTAAGAGCCCTTTCTGTTTGAGCTGGCAGAATTAAAAACGGGAGACGTAGTTGCCGGATGAGTCACTGTCCAAATTCGCGAGAAACAAATCAAGACATTAGTAGCCGAGGGACTCGACTGCTGAGTTTAATGTAGCAAGTTTACTTCACTTTAAAGTCCAGCTATAATATATTTCCAGCACAAAATGATGATGCAAGCAATGTAGAATTTGCTTCGTGCAAAAAAAAACTTCGTGCGTGGGACCCGAAGTTTAGGTCATATGGATCTCTGAAGTTTTCGGATTGAGCATCTCCAGCTGCTGAGGTTTGGATCACACATTTGAAACTTCAGTTCTTACATCTGAAGTACTTCGGTTTTCACATCCGAACAACTTCGGTTCTCACATCCGAAAAACTTCGGATCTCACATCTGAAGTACTACAGATGTAAGAACTGGAGTTTCAGATGTGTGATCCGAACCTCGATAGCTAGATCTAAAGTGTTCAGATGCTCAATCCGAAAACTTCACGGACTCGGTTTTCCTAGCATAATCGTTTTAAAGATGAAATTCACAAAATTTAAGACACCTGCTAATTCTCTATTCACGGAAAAAAATATGATGTTGTCACAACCAGCGGCTGGTTAAACATGCGCCAACTACCGCACCATAGTAGTTATTGTGGCTATACCGGGTTAGTTGTGTCCTCTACTGCGCGGTTCCTGTGGTACACACAAGATTAATCGAAATGAAGAAGGAGAAAAGAGATGGGTTGCATTCATTTCAAAATTGCAGGATCATTCTGTTACATTTTATGCAAAAAGCTTTGTGTAATAACCGTCAAAAATCTTATTTTTCTTCTGTCAAAAATAAACAACCAGATTACAAAATTGTTTTCCCCTCGAAAGTAAGTAATGAGACAGCATTTTCAAAGGTCATGATCAGGTCTAAAACTAAAGGTTCCCAGTCGAACGCGTGGTAGTATCGTATCTCAGCAATATCGGTCGCGGTTCGTGACGGCGCTTGAATACCACTATTCGTGGTCGATGGATGTCCGTATTGCATACTGAAATAATTGAAGGCGCACAGCTCTGCCGCGGTACGAGTGTGTCGTCCAGAAAGTAAGTTTACCCGTTCCATATCTCTTAAACTAGGCAAGATAGAGAAATTTGTGAAAATGATAAATATACTACTACCATCAGCGATCTAACTCGCTATATAAATTGAAATTTGGCTCTACAGAACGCCAAAATAAAAAAATTTCTTAACTCGCACCTCCTCTTCGTGCGGGTTCAAAACACGGAGCGTCATCGGCAAGTAAGCCGCCGCATCGGAAGTAATTGCCTTTGAAATGGTTAATTGTATTTCATGTAAAAGATAAAGGAGCACATTTAGTAGTTGGAAAATGGCAAGATTGGCCGTTTTTACTTTAATATCAGTAGACATGGAAACAACAGATAAAGGGGGGCTGTCCATAAATTACGTCCCTCATTTTTTTCAATTTTTCGACCCTCCCTCCCTCACCGTATTCAACCGTCATCGACTGCTAGACCCCCTTCCCCTAAAAATTACGTCGTCCTTAGCGTTATCCCCCCCCCCTTATTCGGAAGTAATCGTAGAAAATCGATGAAAATCAGTATATATAGTCTGGCTTGGTTCCTTTCTGTTTAGCGCGATCCACCCTTTGGATGTAATTCATTATTCAGCCGGAAGAAATTATTCCAGTTTGAGTTTAATTTTGAATCAGTTTCTACATTAGAGATACCAGGAAAATATGTTTTGATAAAGACCTCGAGGAAATGATGAAGCCCACGGTTTTCAAGGAACTCACTCACCGACAATTTTGGGTCAGCAAACTCAAGAAACCTTGAAGAAACGAATTGATAATAAAACTTGAAAAACTCCTGGCTCGGACTGCTACATATTACAAATCTTCCATCATAATACTTTATCAGGTTTCATCTACACGGGAAACTATTTAACGTCATTATTGTATGGCAAATTTTCTGATTTTTTGTCTCTCAGTCCAGAATATTCGATTGAAATTTTCAACCATAAGGTTGGTTTTCTATTTTAAGAAAGGGATGAAATTTAGGAGTAGAAGTTTCAAGCACAGCCTTTAAAATTCATGATTGTCCAATTTCGCCATCGGTTTACGGTTTCCGACGAGTGTGGCGTAATTCATCGATTGAAATACCATTAAAAAGCGAGGAAAATTCGTTCGACGGTGGTGTGTGAGTGGCGGAGGTGAGGAAGGGCAAAAATGACAGTATTTCTTTTTGTATCCTTAAAATTTTCAAGATTTTTGCTAGTATTTTTTCAAATTCCCACTGAACTTTCTAAAAATTTCGTCCAATAATGCGTTGGGGTGGTGAAAATAAGTTGGAACAAAAATATTAGTTTCTGTCAATATCCTCAAACAGGTCTTAATTTATCGAGTTATTTTGTTAAATTTTAGCCCGTGGAAGTCCTATCGGATTTCATGTACCACATCGTCGACGTGACAATATAGACTACGCGGATGTGTTAATAATGCGAAAAGTGGCAAGTTGGGAGGGCGCGGGATTAAAGCGAGATACGATTTAGTTTCAAAAATATTCTCTAGAGTGCGCGGTCGACTTGGATTGAAAGGCGGCGCGAGGTGACTGGAGGGATTTATTTCTGCAAATGGGGGACGAAACGCCGGGGGGCAGGGGAGGGGGTGGTCAGGGATTTTATCCAGCCGCTACTTTTAAGACCCGCTTGACTGGAGGCCTTCGCTGCGGATGTGAGCGCAAAAATCATAATCGGATTCCGGTTAAACTGGGCCGGGGGGGGGGGGGAGGATTTTTGGGAAGTGGAGAGTTGCATACCCGGTATCTCTGCCCTGAGCTGTTGTGTCAAAGCTGCGTCGCTATCCGCCGACGCCGAATTTCAACGCGGATAAAAACATGAAGAAAAAACATACCAGTACATCGAATGAATACAGCCATTTATTGAAATTAAAGAGAGAGTATGGTGTACTAAAAAAAGAAGAATCACAGTCAACTAAAATAAACACGCAAAGAAAACTAAAATGGAATGTGCAAGAACCGAGACGTCCCTGTCGACCAGTCTTTAGCTGGAGGAAAATGCAAACAATTAAAAATTTAAAAATAATAATTAAAAAAACTTGCACATGATTAGGAGGAAAACCACTCAGATAGCATTTCTTTTTATTTCTGAGTATTTTTTTTTCTTTTGTATTAAACAAAAAATTGAATACAATCCAACATCGGAAACTCCTTGACTCCTTGATTTTTACTCTCACGCAGTGAAGAAGAATTGAAGTTATCCTAAAATATAACGCTGTCGTCGCTTGAATGGTAGTAAATAAAAGAAAAAGATCGACGCATCGGGCAGAAACAGAAGAGAGAGCCTTTGGTCATTGAGCATTATTTGATCCGGGCCCGGTGACTCGACGCATTCGTTGGTCGCAACGACTTGATGCAACTATTCGTGTCCGATGACTGCGCGTGTTGCATATTCAAAAAAATGCGGGCGCATAGGCTTCCTTTGCGCTCTCGCGCTCAGCAACACGTACCGCTGCGACAGTGCTTTATACCACCAAAAGACGTTTTGCGGCTACATGAATCGCATTGGAAGCTCAACAATCGTGACTATTAGATCTTCAAAATGAGAATTCATTTATGTTCTCATTGTCAGGAGACAGTTCGTGCCATTAAATTTCAATATTCCTGGATTCGAATATTATGTTAACAGATCAAGTTAAGTAATGGATCAGTATGCGCTGAAGATAGAATTGCTTTTTGATGGTTTATACGTGTTGATTATCGAAAGATAATAAGACCTGTCCTGACGTCTGGCTACTGCGTCTAATATCGTCCCTCGAAAAATACGATGTATGACGTCATCCACCGCAGAGGTACACTGCCATGCTAAGGAAGAACGCCGTATGAGCCTTCAAGCGTTACAGAGTTTCCTTCGATAAAAGCCAAATTTACTGGTAAAATTGTGAATATTTTCCTCCAAAATTTTCAGACTATTTTGCACGCAATTTAAACTGAAATATTTGAAAATTTAAAAGAAAAATGTGTATGAATATCGTCAAAAGTACATGTCTTATGAAGGGAAATTTGGCAACTCTCGAATGTTCATATGTCGTTATTCCTTAGCACGACAGTACATACCATGGTGTCTCATATCTTTAATTCATCGGTTGGTGATTTACACATTTGCACCGGTTGCTCGATGTAAAAATATGGACGAGACCTACAGTTGTGCTGGTTTCTATTTACAATTAAGCATCTTTCAGTCACTTACATCCGATATGTAATAAATGCAGCAGCTCACTCGGTGATGACGCTCCGTGAAATTCCGAGCCCGCGCGGCGAGGAGGTGGTTTAAGAAAAACCCACTTTTTTGAGAGATCTGTTGGGTCATATTTCAATCTATAGCGCGATAAGGAGCCAAGAAGCATTTTTGGTATTTGTACAAATTTCATCTATCTATCTTAGGCGATATTGAATACGTAAACGTACTTACAGGACGACCCTCGTACTGTCTCAGCAATCTCGGAAGGTGTTGGTGACGGCGCTTGGATGCGACTATTCGTGCACGATGGATGTCCGTATTGCATACTCTTATAATTTAAGGCGCACAGCTTTGCCTTCACATTTTTATGACATACTCCGCACTATTACGCCGCACTGCCATTTGGACGTATTTATACGAAAGGGAACTAAGCGCCAAATTTCCAAATTTCAGTTTTTAACGGATCTGGATTCTCCATGTAATAGGCTGCTCTCACACGTAAATATGCCCCCAAAATACTAATTTCATCCCCTGGAATCAGCCCCTGAAAAATCGCAAAACAGGGAATCAGCGATTACGAATAAAATCAAAAGGAACTATATGTAATTCCCTTTGATTTAATGCGCTAACCCGGATTCCGAATTAAATCAAAAGGCGCTATCTCCACTTGAATCACTTGATTGGCGCGCGCGCGGCGAAGCTTGGTGGAAACTTGTTGAAATTTAATACCGAGAGGTATTTTTGGACGGGAAACTCGAATTTTGGGTCAAATTTTGAAAATTCAGAAATCCAAGATGGCGGACATGGCCTAAAATGCTATCTCGGCCCCTATCCAGCTGATCTTGGTGAAACTTGGTATTAGGGGGTATTTTCGGACGGGAAACTCGAATTTCGGGTCAAATTTTGAAAATTTAGAAATCCAAGATGGCGGACATGGCCTAAAATGCTATCTCGGCCCCTGTCCAGCTGATCTTGGTGAAACTTGGTATCAGGGGGTATTTTCGGACGGGAAACTCGAATTTCGGGTCAAATTTTGAAATTTCATAAATTCAAGATGGCGGATGTGGCCTAAAATGTTATCTCCTATTTAAACGCGCATCGCCAAAAAATCCCAGATGTCGTCCCCTGAGTGACGGTCACATATCGACCGTGCGTTCCCTCTGGCTCGATCGATGTCAGTGTGCACTGACATGGACAAGGGGCTTTTAACGAGCGAACAAATTAACGAACCCATCGGAATCACTTAATTTTCATTAAAATCACTGTTAGGTACTTTATTGGAATCGGAACAGTATTTAGAAATTCATGAGTATTAAGAGCGCGCTGGAAGGATTACGTGGTCAAAAGCGTGACCGTCACCTAGGGGTTCGTCAGGCCCCATCTTGACTTCCTCGGAGACGCGAGTTTAAATGGGAGCTCAGAATACGCAACTTCGAACTTGTTTTCCGTGGGATAATAATGTTTCAAAAAATCGGAGAAAATTCCAGCGAACTGTGCGTACTCAATCCTCCAAAAAAATGCAAAAATTAAAAATTACTGAATAACCTCATTGTTAAAATTTTAAACTCCGATATGGCGGATGTGGCCTTCAACAATAGCTCAATGCCTGAATCGTTTGTGTGAAGTTCGGTATTAGGGGCTCAAAATGACAACAGAAACTGTTTTATTTAGATACGAAAATTTTAACATAGGTAATCAGCACATGAAGGGAATTCACGATCCGACGCTGCTAGGTAAACCACGCACCTCGACGAGGCGGTGTATTGTGAACGTACACGGAGAAAAAAACTTCGTGCGTGGGACCCGAAGTTATTGGGTCATATGGATCTGTGAAGTTTTCGGATTGAGCATCTGAACACTTTCGGTCCAGCTGCTGAGGTTTTGATCACACATCTGAAACTTCAGTTCTTACATCTAAAGTACTTCGGTTTTCACATCCGAAAATTTCGGTTCTCACATCCGAAAAACTTCGGTTCTCACACCTGAAGACTTCAGACGTAAGAACTGAAGTTTCAGATGTGTGATCCGAACCTCGACAGCTAGACCTAAAGTGTTCAGATGCTCAATCCGAAAACTTCAGAGATCCATATGACCCAAACTTCTGGTCCCACGCACGAGTTTTTTTCTCCGTGTAGAGTGCCATATATTTAAAGTTTACAAACGTGGAAATTTCCACATCTCATCCACATTGGCAAGATGCAGCGGGAAAGCAGATTGAGGTTAGGTAGGTATATTTGGGCTCCCACCACCTCCGGCCTTCACAACCCGGCCCGTGCGCTTTACGCAGGTTCATTGGTGGCCATTCTAGACGTGTAGTGCGTTTGTTTAAGAAATAGCTATCATTTTAAGCCACATCCGCCATCTTGGATTTCTGAATTTTCAAAATTTGACCCGAAATTCGAGTTTCCCGTCCGAAAATACCCCCTGATACCAAGTTTCACCAAGATCGGCTGGACAGGGGCCGAGATAGCATTTTAGGCCATGTCCGCCATCTTGGATTTCTGAATTTTCAAAATTTGACCCGAAATTCGAGTTTCCCGTCCGAAAATACCCCCTGATACCAAGTTTCACCAAGATCAGCTGGATAGGGGCCGAGATAGCATTTTAGGCCATGTCCGCCATCTTGGATTTCTGAATTTTCAAAATTTGACCCAAAATTCGAGTTTCCCGTCCAAAAATACCTCCCGGTACTAAATTTCAACAAGTTTCCACCAAGCTTCGCCGCGCGCGCGCCAATCAAGTGATTCAAGTGGAGATAGCGCCTTTTGATTTAATTCGGAATCCGGGTTAGCGCATTAAATCAAATGGACCTACGTGCAAAAATCCCCTATATCTCGCTTAATATGCATTTTTTCCTAATTTTGGCAACGTACGTAATTAGAGGAACTCTTCAGCTTTCAAACAAGCTAAAGTAAACCAAAATCGGTCCATTAGTACGGAAACGCCAATTGTTTTAGTCAAACTTGCTTTACTGAGAAGTTTGGAAATGGCGTTTAGCGCCTTTTCGCATAAATACGTCCATTTAAGGGTTGTTTAGACTTTTGACTAGCAATTCAACGGATGCTTGAAAATAGGAAACACTAATTTGGTTCGGGCTTAAAAAGCATGTTGCTCTATGAGAAGGACATACGAGACTACTTTTAGCTTCTTTTACAGAGATACTTTGTGCGATCAAAATAATTCCTGTCGTATTTTTTAGCCTCCCTCACTTTTATGCATATACCAAAAAAAATTGTACGGTTTAGGCCCGTTTCAGCATTTCGACGGTGTAAGTCGGCAATCACATAGCTCGATTTGCGACGTCGCAGACTTCCTGTCATTCTCACAAACAGGAAAATTACTCAACGGCAATTCTTTAAAACTGCCGTAATTTTTCTTCTCTATGCGAAGAAAATTCTGCATAAACTTCAAGGGATGATGTCAATTTGTTCTCCTTTAAAAAAGTAATAAAGAGGCGAAGATTTTCAGACACCGCAAACGAGATATGTGATTGCGGACTTACGCCGTCGATACAGTTTTTGCTCCCGACAGCGAAATAGAATTCTGCCCTCAAGAAGTATCACATCTGTAAATATTGCGATCATACGATGATTCTACCGCGATTCGTGACTACTCAATTCCTCGTAAATGAAGTTGTGAGCAGGAATTTCTTGGTTTGAATTTAGTTTTTTTCTCACTGTTCTGGATATGCTGCTTTATTTTCATTTGATTTGGAACGTGCAAAAACCGCTAATATCCGTTTTTCCAGTCCTCAGTTGTTTTGAACTAATAATACTTTTCGAAGTTGGATGTGAACCAAACACGTAAGTGGAGTTAATACTCGTCTCCGGGTTACCTCAAACCCAAAACGAGGACTTTCATCACTCTTATGGTTGTATCAACTCTTTAAAAGTGTTATTACCTCTAAAAAATGAAGACTGGAAAAATGGGCATTAGCGATTTTTGCACGTCCCGATTCATGTAGACTGCCGTGCTAAGGAAGAACGCCGTATGAACATTCGAGAGTTGCTAAATTTCCTTCAATAAAATTTTCATTTTTGAGGAAAGTTATGAATATTTTTCCTTGAAATTTTCAGGAACCTTGGGTGAAATTGCAAACAAATTATCTGAAAAATTGAAATAAAAATATCCGTAAGTTTACTAGGGAATTCGTGTTTTATAAATGGAAATTTGGGAACGCCTGAAGGTTCATACGGCGTTTTTCCTTAGTATGGCAGCGTAGATCTCATACTTTCTTCTCTTTCCTCTCATTTACTGCGGATCCATACAAACCCGATCCAGAAGGAGACTCTGATACGGAGTGTCTAAATATGACGAAGAATTCCAGTCGTGACGTCCCGACCGAACTGAGACAGCGAATGATTTGCGCGAGGGATCTTGCATCCCGCGACACGACCCAATCAATGCCTATGATTTGAATAACAACGCGGCTCTGCTGTTGCGCTGCGCGCTCCAAGTTCCCGGCACGCGAATGCCGCCCCCGAAAATCCCGCCCGTCTCCCAACGTCAGATTGAATCAGGGACTAATTTTTGCGGTCCCTTTGTCTCTGCCTTCGCATACCATCACTATCTGTAGTTTCCGCCCCGAGATCCAACCTTCATTTGGACGTATTTCTATCAAACGGAACTATGTGCATTATGACGTGAGCCCTGTTATGCGTGTATTCTTATGGGTCTCTGGGCTCATATCTTAATACACATAGTTCTGTTTGTTAGAAATACGTCCATTTGAAGGATTCGGAGGGGACTCCCGACTTGGTGGTTACTTTGTTCCTATCTGACTCGATCCAGGTTTGTTTGTTTGTTTTTTTTTGACTAGGTGGATTTTCTTCTCTGTGCGAAGAAAATTCTGCGAAAACTTCAAGGCTTGATGTCAATTTGTTCTCCTCTAAAAAAATAACATATAGGCGGAGATTTTCAGACACCGCAAACGAGATATGTGATTGCGGCCTTACGCCGTCGACGTGCGCGTGGGAACGCTCAATCATCTCTCATTCTCTCAACCAGAAAAGACGAATTTGTGCAAAATGAATTTCGAAATCGCCTACTTGGGCCTTGTCTCCACGAGCCGTTTCACGAGATTTGTCCCAGGGAAAAATCCCACTTGCGAAGTTGGGAAAAAATATTGAGTTAATCAATATTTTTCCCAGTACCATGTATGGTACTTGTACCCCTAGGACCCACTGAGAGAAGAAGAAGAAGTGAAAACGAATTGTGCGATATTTTATTCATTACTACATTGTTAATGTTTGCTTCGTTAAAATAATGTGTCTAATTGTCAATTGAGTGCATTTATTATTATAATACCGGTTAAATACTCGACTTTAACTACTTTATCTTCCCGCGCAAACTAGTCGCAGGACTGTATGAGCCCCGTCCCGTGGTAACTGGGAAAAATCCCAGAAGTTTCATTCCTGCGATTCGAACTTGGGACAAATCCCATGAAAACGTCCCGTGCATGGAGACAAGGCCTAGGTGAATTTTCTTCTCTGTGAGAAGAAAATTCTGCGAAAACTTCAAGGAATGATGTCAATCTGTTCTCCTTTAAAAAAATAACGTATAGGCGGAGATTTTCAGACACCGCAAACGAGATATGTGATTGCGGACTTACGCCGTCGACGTGCGCGTGGGAACGCTCAATCATCTCTCATTCTCTCAACCAGAAAAGACGAATTTGTACAAAATGAATTTCGAAATCGCCTACTTATTGTATTCTGGACGAACAAAATGCATACCGTGATAAGGCTGAGTTTTGTCTACAAACGTATAAAAAAGTCTGAGGTTGCAACCCCCTATTAGAAGCCATGAAAATGCACGCACAGCTTTATGGTTTTCAGAGCCTAATGTTTGCGCATGTTGTTATGTTCTTAAACACGGCAGCGTGCAATCACAAACGATGCAGAACAGGACCGGATTAAGGGGGTGACCACATGGACCGCGGCCCATAGCGGCAAATCTAAGGGACGGCAAAAATTTGCAATTTTTTAAAGTGTAGGTATAAAAAAAATCGGATTTATAAAAACAAAATTACAAACGAAAAGGCGACAAAATCCCTCCTTTCCTGAGGGTGTAGTAGTTTCTAATTTTGTCGTCTCTTAGTAATACAAGAGACAGCACTCTCAATAAGTCGAGTTACGAGAGAGACCATACACGCAATTTGGCCTGGAACGGCGCGACTTACAGAGAAATGATAACGAGGACTTGAGATAAAAAGGAGAAGCCCTCGGCGCGGCGATCGGCATGTAACACATATTAGCGCCTACAAGACTGCACGAATACTTCACGCATTGCATCAAACACAGTGTGGTCATTGCGGTCAGCGTGAAACGGATAACGCCTACAAGAATGCATGAATACTTCACGTATTGCGCCAAACACAGTGCGGTTAGTGTGAAACGCATAGCGCCTACAAGACTGCGTGAATACTTCGCGCATATGGTGTCCAACACGGTGCGGTTAGAGTCCCTTTATACTGAGAGTCAAGACAATTCGGCTCATGGATGTCACAAACGGGAATAAAGATTACAGAAATTGAACGTTTTTTGTAATCTTTGATCGGCCCATTCTCAAATGCCTTTCTCCGTTCCTCCTCTCATTCCGTTTGTCCCTTGCCGAACCCGTAATTCCCTGGCCATTCCAGATTATAATCTTTGCAATTGGTGAAAATGTAATCTTTATTCCCGTTTGTGACACTGTGCAGGCCTAAAATACGGGAACCAATCAGAAATGGATTCAAATTGTCTTGACTCTCAGTATAAAAGGACTCTAGGTGCGGTCTGCGCGGTGCGGCGGCGGGAAGTTAAAATCACTGAACCACACTTAGGTTGGTTCTTTCATAATTTTTTCGTTCATTTCTTATGAATGGAAGGCCTTGTCCACACAGAGATAGGTTTACGGAACCTAACTTTCGCGCAAAGTTTCGTGAACTTTTGCTAGTAGTGTTGACAGGGCTATCCCAAAAAATGTGTTCAACACGAGTAAATGCGTCTTATGCACCCCTCTCCCGCTGGCACGTTCATTTGATGGTTTTTATCGAGTTTCAAAACGAATGAGAAGGGGGCGGCAAAATATAGGCGGCCCATGGGCGGCAAGTAGGTGAATCCGGCCCTGGTGCAGACATTTAGTTTCTTTGCACAATATTGAACTTAAAAGCTAATTAAATTCGGCGACACCGTGGGAAGGTGCCCAAGTTGATCTGAATAAGAGCAACACTGTAATCAATATAAAGGCCGAACGGCAATAAAGTTGAATAATAAAGGACCCTGGACTTGAGCGGTCGCCAGCTGTGCTGTGCTATCGCTCTTTGAAGCTGAGTGCGTTAATTACACTTCAATAATGAAGAGGCCATTACAGCTACGTTATTTCGGGGACTGTTGAGCCTCGATGAACATCGACAAATATTGATAAAAATCATGTAAAAAATTGTCAGGGGGGGATGAGGCACAAAAAAGTTAAGGGGCAAATGGATGGTACAACCACCAGACTATGGACATTGTTTGTGACGTTTGAAAATTCCCACCTCTTATTTTATTTTTATCAAAAATACTGTTCTACTTTTCAGTGCGATAATGTAAAAAAAAGAGAGAAAAATTGTTGAGATAGCAAAGAAAATTTAAAACAATTCTATTGTAAAAACGATGATCAGGTCCTCTTTTCGAAAATTATAAGGAGTCTCTTCAAGAGTAGGTAAACAGGTCATAATTTTGAGCATTTTTGTCCAAACTAGCACATTGTGAATCCCGCATCCAATTTTTAAATCATATATTTCTCTAGAAAGTTCAAATCCGCGTATTTCGATTGTCGTATTCTCGGATCACTCATCGCCTGATTTCAGAGAAAAACCAACCAAAATGATTTCCTCAAGTTTTTTCCAAAATTGGACGTATTTCTACCAAACAGACCTATGTGGCGGTGAGAAATATGGGGTGTGCTCTAGAAATCTGCATAAGAAGCAATGTAAAAGTGGGCGTGGTTCCTTTTGAAGAATTGGAAAAGCGGGATAATGCATTCTATCAAACAGACCTATGTGCAACTGAGTGCGGAACTCATGAGCCGCGGGCAGGGCAAGAAAGCGTTGTGGACAGGGCTCATGAGTTGATAACCCCCGAGAGCAGCACGACGGCGGCTCCATCTCCGTTAACGTCACTGGCGCTTTATTATTCTCATTCACTCTTACGGCCAGAGAACTAACGAGCACACCCCATATTTCTCACTTCCACATAGGTCTGTTTGGTAGAACTACGTCCAATTAATCCTTGGTTAGACAGAAGAAAATCGAAGGAAATCCCAAAAAGATGGATAAAGTCCTCAAAAGAAATATGATTAAGTAAATAAAATACAATAGATTGAAAACTTGCGATGTTTCAACCTGAGATACTTACACTTCTTTGAATTAAATTTATTGCGATTTTTTGTTCGATAATATTGCAATAAATCGTCGTCTATAAAATCGCGATTTTATTACAAATGTATGCGACAAATTCGCAAGATATCGCAATTTATCTTTCGATAATATTCCAATTAATCGACGTCGATAAAATTGCGATACATGCTCCGATCAAATCGCAACTTATTACCGCGATCACTTCTATTTAGACGTATTTCTGTCAAACGGAACTATGTGCATTAAGACATGAGCCCTGACACCCGTAAGGTGATATATATAACAAGGCTCACGCCATAATGCACATAGTTCCGTTTGGCAGAAATACGTTCAGTTGGAAGCGGGCCGAAGGAGAAGACTGCTTACAACAGTCTCAAACCCGAAATTTCCACAGTCTTAAAATTGATCCTTGTGACAGCGAGTAGAGCAGAGGAGTCCACATGACAACCACGCCATTTCGTCATGTTCCAGGGAGAATTAATGCACAAGGCCGTAACAAAGGTTGCATTTACGCATCCATTACAGTTTTATTGGCTGTAATTAATATTCCATCAACTTTCGAGAGGACTCTTGGCGAGGACACTCATGAATGCTCCCACCGCTTTTGTTACGTTGATATCGTGTCCCCATTTAATAACTGACAAAAAACAAATACACATAAAAAAGAGGATACCGAGTGTTGCTAGTTTAGAGCTACAATTGCGACCTTTTATTACTTGTAGAATTTTAAAAAAAACACCCTCTAACAGGAGGTGTCAATATTACATTTAAACGGATACGGCTTACGACGTTTTAATTATTTGTAAGTGGCCAAAATGAGAAAGGTAAAAAAGAAAAAAAAGCAAAATGCGAAATCTATTAAAAAGCAGTACACCGACAATATAAATTAAGTCACACAATTTCTCCCAAACACCATTAGTACGTAAAAAATCAAAACGATTGATGATTATCGGATAGCCTTGAGAGTTCATTCATAAGGACTAACGATTCATTTTCGCTTATAAATGATCAATTTTTTTGGTTTCACCTTAAATAAGGCCAATACTTTAAAATGTGTCCGAACAATCATGTTTTCTCACTATAAGATGAAGGGTAAAACTAAAACACGGATTTTGATTGGGTGCTTCAAATTTCCGCTTTGACAGCATTTATGAGAGGTCATTACAGGATATTTTGTGCGAAAGTTTTAGAAAAGAGTTTTGAGAATACAGAGAGCATGGCCGGATTCACCTACTTGCTGCCCATGGGCCGCCCCCTTCTCATTCGTTTTGAAACTCGATAAAAACCATCAAATGGACGTGTCAGCGGGGGAGGGGTGTATAAGACACGTTTACTCGTGTTGAACAAATTTTTTGGGAAAGCCCTGTCAACACTACTAGCAAAAGTTCACGGAACTTTGCGCAAAAGTTAAGTTCCGTAAACCTATCTCTGTGTGGACAAGGCCCTCCATTCATAAGAAATGAACGAAAAAATTATGAAAGAACAAACATAAATGTGGATAAATGATTTTAACTTCCGCCGCCGCGCCGCGCTTATCGCACCGAGTTTGGCGCAATGCCTGAAGTATTCCGACAGTCTTGTAGGCGCTGTGAGTTTCACGCCGACCGCTGCTGAACGCACTGTGTTTGACGCAATGCGTGAAGTATTCACGCAGTCTTGTAGGCGCTATCCGTTTTACGCTGACCGCAAAGACCGCACTCTGTTTGATGCAATACGTGAAGTATTTGTGCAGTCTTGTAGGCGCTAATATGTGTTACATGCCGATCGCCGCGCCGAGGGCTTCTCCTTTTCATCTCAAGTCCTCGTTATCATTTCTCTCTAAGTCGCGCCGTTCCAGGCCGAATTGCGTGTTTGGTCTCTCTTTTAACTCGACTTATTGAAGGTGCTGTCTCTTGTATAACTGAGAGACGACAAAATTAGAAATTACTATACTCTCAGGAAATGAGAGATTTTGTCGCCTTTTCTCGTTTGTAATTTTGTTTTTATAAATCCGATTGTTTCTTATACCTACACTTTAAAAAATTGCAAATTTTTGCCGCCACTTAGATTTGCCGCCATGGGCCGCGGCCCAAGTGGCCACCCCTTTAATCCGGCCCCGACAGAGAGAAAATCCCAAGAAAATTGGGGCAGCTCCGTTAGTGAATTATCTTTGAAGGGAGTATTATGTAACAGGAAATCATGGAACGCCGCAGATCGAGATGCGAGGTTTTGCTCAGTGTTAAAAATGTTGTGATGAAATCCGGAGTGGATTTTCATTATGGAGCCCATACGGCCGTGCTAAGGAAGAACGCCGTATGAGCCTTCAGACGTTGCCAAATTTTCTTCGATAAAAACCGAATTCACTGGGAAAAACTGTGAATATTTCCCCCCGAAATTTTCAGACAAATTTATGCGAAATTTAATCTAAAAAGTCTGAAATTTTCGAGGAAAAATACACATAAGTTTCTTCACAAATACATGTTTTATCCGGGGAAATTTGGCAACTCTTGAATGTTCATACGGCGTTCTTCCTTAGCACAGCAGCATAGGTATATTGCTCCTGAACAACCGGTATGATATGGACTGCATTTTGCGATTTGGAACTATAGATTCTGGCCCGGTTTAAAACGACGTATGTGCCATTGGTTTCCCTACGCATATAAGTGTTTCTTCAGATGAGCAAGAATCTATAGTTCCAAATTGCAAAATGCAGTCCATATGAGTGACAAGCGGAATCTTGTCATTTCACAGAGTGAACTCCGCTCAAACGGAACGGATTCCAATCCCTCCTCACTCATATAACTCGGGGGTTTCGGGGGTAAAATAGGCTACGGAGTGCATTTCAGTCCGGCTTCAGGTTTTACTCCCAGATCTGTGAAACAAATGTCAAATATCGACGGTGAAACTACCGAACCACGTATCTCGGTTTGCGACGTCGCAGACTTCCTGTCATACTTAATTTTTTAAATGAAAAACCACTTAACGTCCAGTCTTGAAAATTGCTGTGATTTTTCCTCTTCGTGCGGAGAAAATTCTGTGAAAATTTCAAGGAATGATATTGATTTGGTCTTCTTCACAAAAATAAAATGCGAGCGTAGATTTTCAAACACCGCAAACGAGATACGTGGTTTGGTAGTTTCACCGTCGATATTGCTTTACCGCACATAAGCTCCCTGTGAAAACTGCAACGTACGATCTTGAATAGTTTTCCTTCTTAAGAATAAAGTACAACGACGCTCGTTAGAGTGGAGATACGCGGTTTGGGAGCTGAGCCACGGATGTGACGATCCACCGATCGTCTGGAAGGGAAGCTTGTCACAACACCTCCGAATCCCGCAAAACCTCGCCGACGCATATACATAATTTCATCCGAAGTCACTCGGCGCTAAATTGAAACATGAAGAGGAAGCGCCTACCGGGGAGGGGTCGGGCGGGGGCGGAGGCGGCGAGGGTGGACGAGAGGGGCGGGTGCAGAGAGTGGGGATGAATGACATTGATTCATGCATAAACAATATCACAGCAAGACTTACTTCACAATTCGGCGAGCGGCGAAGGGAGCCGAGATAAATTTTAATTTATGCGTTTTCAGACGGCGCTGTTGCCGAACCGAACCACCGAATATCAGCGTGAGGTCACGGTAAAATGGAACATCGGAATTTGTGTGAATGTCCTGTAAGCTTTTAACTACCCATCTCTTCCAGTCTCAAGTTGGCTGCTGCTATCTAGATACGAAGCCAATACACCATATCAGGAAAAAGAAGAGGAAACTGATATTTAGGACTGAAATTTAAAGTTAAGGTGATTCGTCGAGCTCGAAAGAGGTGGTCGAACTGGCATGCGATATATCACATGGATTGGAGTTGATTGATCTCATTACTAGAACCAGCAGCCAACTTTAGACTAGAGGAGATGGGTAGTTAAGGTGATTCGTCAAGCTCAAGTGACGTGGTCGAACTAGCATGCGATATATCGCATTAATTAGGTCAAAAATCTCGGCAGATTTTGAATTTTTAGCAGAACATAGGACGATAGCCGCGGCGCGTGAGCCTAAAGGATCATTCTAAACCCAAAAATTGGCAAAATTCAGAGAAATGAAAGCAGCATGGTGTTTGGAAAAAAACCGCGCGTTCGCGCATTCGATACACAGAAATCGATAGCTGAATCGAATGCGAGGTTTTTTCTCTTTTCTGATTTCATTTCTCTGAATTTTGCCAATTTTTCGGTTTAGAATGATTCTTCAGGCTCGCATCAGGGGCTATCGTCCTTTTTTTTGTTAAAAATCCAAAATCTGCCGAGATTTTTTAACTAATCGATCCGATACATCGCATGCCAGTTCATCCAAGTCACTTGAGCTTGACGAATCACCTTAACTACCCATCTCTTTAGTGTAAAGCTGGCTGCTGGTTCTAGATACGAAGCCACTAAACCATCAGAAAAAAAGAACACCAAGAAGTTGCGTGTCTCCATTGCAACGTTTGAAAATCTTCATTATGTGGGAAGAAAACTAACCTTAAGATTCTCTGTGAAAACCTTTGAATGAGTGAAGAAATTTACGGAAAATTTGTTGATAAATTGGAAGCATTTAGCTGTAATCGTGATTCTGACTGCAGCTTACCTGCATTTTAAGTTACTTAATTTTCGCTTTTGATTTAATTTCATAACCGAGTACTAAACTACTCGACGCATTTAAAGTATTTGCGAATTAAGCGTAGATTATGAAGAATATACCCTAAAAATTTTCAGTCCAATGTTGCTTTGTTTTTTTAAAAAGTAAGAAATCAGAAAAAAGTAAGCAACATCTGAGTAGTTAAGCTAATTCCGGGTGAATACGTTCAATTTTTCTTAAAAAATGAAACACTATCAGAAATTTGCAACCTTTGAATCGGAATTACGTATTAATCGATAGTAGTCATCTATATATTATATAGGACGCCTGCAAAATTGCATGGCACAGGTGGTGCGACAAGGAGGTTGGGGCGGGATCATTTGCAAAAACCACCCCTAGCTCCATTTGGTTCGAAACCCTTTCAGATGTTTTTTACGCTCCTACACATGGGCTCCATTTTCTCATTGCAAATACCGCTTACACATTATTCGGTAAAAAGAACCAATTTGCAAAAACGCCAGAGAGATTTGCTACCCAATGCCGCCGTCTCGGTATTTCATGCGCAGTTTCAATTGGACCGCGCCATCGCGCCTTCAATTTTGCGGACGCAACACGGACATCCATCAAGCACGAATAGTTGTATCTCTGCGCCGTCATCAACGCGCCTCCTTTATGTGGCTGCATTTCCATATGGATCGCATTTAGCCAAAAGGAACCAGCACGAGTTCAGTGTTGTACAAATTTTGCTTCTTCATAATTATCCAAAAAAATTCCCAGAATAGCAAAAGGTTTTGGCTTTCCCACCAAAAAATAGTTAATACTAAAGAAAAGTAATTCTGTAAATTTTAATACTGACGACGGTAACGACAGTGTAAGTCCACAACAACGTACCTCGGTTTGCGACGTGGCAGACTTCCTGTCATACTTCATTTTTTAACTGAAAAAATTCTCAATGGCAATTCCTAAAAACTGCCATACATTTTCTTCCCTGATCATCGAAAATTCAGCGAAAACTTCAATGAATGATGTCGCTTTGTTCTCCTTTAAAGAAACAAAATTTGAGCGGAGAATTTCGAACACCGCAAACGAGATGCGAGGTTGCATCAAAATTGCATTGCGTGCATTGATATTGCCGTAAAGCCTCCACGCAATTAGTTTTAAGCCAGCCTCTTCTGCGCAATACATTGGCCCTGTTTGAAAAGCCTGAAGGTCCCTGTTTTCCTAATTCCATCCAAAAGCCCTATTTCCGCGATCAAGATGGAAGCTTTACGCGGAGCGAAATATCAAAATTCGGCCAATCTTGTCGCGGGAATTCCGATTAATTGCTTCATTTTGAACTTCCATTTTGATCGTGGTGACGGAGCCAAATATTATCAACGAGTCGATTGTCAAATCGTTATCGAATGATCCTGATCGATAGACCCCTATCCTAGCAACATTGCGTGTCTTGACAACTTGGATGCGGGCTATTTTCCTTCTTTTTAGGTAATTTTATTTTCATAATGACATGAGAATATAGAATGAAGTATTATATTGCTGCAACTATCCCGATGAATAATTAAGAGGCATGCAAGCAAAAAGCATGAAGGCTATGAGATAGTAGAAATTAACTTCAAGACTAGGTAATATGTTGTGCCTTCGCTATTTAGCTACTGGGTCTATTACGCTGGTCTCAGAATCGTGTTTTGATGCTTGATTTTTTCTATGCCCATTTATTATGCTCTCCTCTACGAGATAAATGAATTCAAAGCGCTTTTTCCCAATTTTTTTGTGTATTTTTTATTTTTTAATTATGTTAACGCGTTCGCGATCAGTGAGCCGAGTAGCATGGAACTAATTAGTTCCGAAATGGCCATCGTCGAGTAGAAACTTAATGAAAACATTTCAAGGAAATCGGGATACAAAGGTATACTATAGATATGATTTGTTTCTTTGACGCTACCCGATTATCCGAACATCACCAAAAGTTAATGCAGTTGTTGAAGTTTATCTTTCTGCGCTGGCGTTGAAGTCTCTGAAATTATCTATTTTTTCCTCACAGTTAGTATGCGCATAGCTTCATTGATATCATCGGGCAGTTATCATTATCAAAAATTCTGGCGAACACTACCAAGAAAAAATATAACGACACGGTGAAACTGCAAAAACACGTATCTTGATTAGCGATTCTGCACAACTTCCAGTCGTGATTTATTTTCTGAATGGAAAAATCCTCTACGTTATTTTTTGAAAACTTTTCTGGATTATTTCCGCTATACGGAAGAGTGCTATACGCTGTGTGAAGAGTATAATCTGTGAAAATTTCAAGCAAAACGTTTTTCGTTATCCTCCCATAAGATACTTATACTAGGAACAGAGATTTTGAAACACCTCAAAGAAAGTTACGCGTTTTTGCAGTTCTACCGTCGATGGGTCATTTCAGATTTGAGGTCAGAGGTTTCGTGTTACCATTACATCCGGGCTCCAAACTTTAGAACTCATTTTACACTTGCAATGCTGCCGCACTAAGAAGGAACGCCGTATGAACATTCGAGAGTTGCCAAATTTCATTCGATAAAATGTTCATTTTTGAGGAAAGTTAGGAATAATTTTCCTTTGAATTTTCCGAATCTTTAGGTAAAATTGTGAACTAAATTATCTGAAAAATTGGGAGGAAAATATTCATAAATTTACCAGGAAATTCGCGTTATGGAAAGGGAATTTGGCAACGCCTGAAGGTTCATACGGCGTTTTTTCTTAGCATGGCAGAATGGATCTTTTGCGCACGCAAGAGATAGGTACAGCCAACTGAATACACTTTCTCATGGTAAACACGCTTGAAAATGACGTTGGGCACATAAAAAAGTCTGAAATCCATTCCTGAACGCGTGAGCTGCGTAGTTTATAACACGCTTTTTCAAATTTACCGCGTGTGCAGGCAGTTTTTCTTGGTAGTGGCCGGCAGTCAGGTTTTCCCGGAGAGTGACAACCCAAACAAACAATCCCGCGAATCGATATAATCTCTCCTTGAGTAAGATTTCAGTTGATTCAAAGCTTTTGTTTTTGCAAAATACAGGAAAAAGGAAACAAACGCTTGAAAACGATTGATTTCATACGATAGAACAAGTTAGTGAAATCCTTTGTTTACTCAGATTCATTTTACTCCTCTGCCTGTGCGGACCTGGTCGGTGGTGACTGAAAAAAACTGCCTGCAGTCGCAGGAACGTTGAAAAAACATGTCACATACTACGCAGATTGCGCTCTCAGGAATGGATTTCAGACTTTTTTAACATGTCCAACGTGATTTCCGTTTGATCTTACCCACATAAAGACCAATGATTTGGCTGTATATCTTGCGTAACAGATCCATTTTCACTGATTGAGCACAGGGGAGAATTGCATGAACGCCGCCGCACCATGGTCCAAAACTCAATAATAGGAAGAAATAAGTCGGATAATAACTGAAAGATCATTTAACTTTCGTTACTGATGTTTTTTTAGTCACTAATTTCGAATTTGATGTCAAATTGGCTACATTTTTACACCCTGGCCTATTTGGGCAAGTTTATGGAACGCTGCGGCGCGGCGTGCTGTCCCTGCCAGCTCGAAACGCGCACTGACGCCTACAAACCTAAAGGGATACTTCAAGCATTGCGCAATGCGTGAGGTAGCCCTTTAGGTTTGTAGGCGTCAGTGCAAGTTTCGCGCTCGTAACAAGCAGCGGCTCTTTCGGCGGGCGGGTGGTGAACGATTTCTTGCGGGGGGAGCTCCCTAGCGGAGAAACTCGTTTATCGTGTAATTTTCTTTTTTTTTTAATTTTCGACTTTTAAAATTACACACTGGTCTTGTGAAATAATAAGTGAACTCTCAACGCTTGATGAAGTGTAATAATGTAAGGCAGGTCGTGCGCCATGCGTGCTGCGGACGGCGTAGGGCGGCTCATGAAAGTTTCCCCTATGCTCTGTCGCATTTGCACCATCGTTACATTATTTCAATGAGAATAGTACAAGCTGGTCAACTTACTAAGCAAAAACTGTGGCAACCCTGCCTGTAACTCTGCAAGCATTGAATTTATTGACATAATATCCTCTCATCGGAGGTGACGTTGAGTGATTTTTATCCTCCTCATTTTATCGCGCTCAACAATCTTCACGGATACTTTTCTTGTTATCGTTTCTTTCCACCCCTTGTACCCCTGTCAACCCGCGGCCCGCTCCTTGCGTTACGATACAAAAGAGTTGCCAAAAATCTGCGGTATTTTAATTTTTCTTCTTCACTGTTAAAAATATTTGTGTTACTTTTGGTTAATATAGAAAATGAAACACAAACCAAAACAAATTTTGTGTTGACAGTTTGTGGCGAATTAGCGTAGAAAGCAATGAAGAGACTGGAAAAATGCATTCCTCCAATTGTGCCGTTGGTATGCACCACTCGTTATTGAATTTCTTCAGGAAACCGTTGTGAACAGCTGTTTTCCTCGTGTTTCACTGCAATTTTGGTTACATATTAAAATTGCAATTTTGGTCACTGATTAAAATTGCAATTTTGGTCACATATTAAAATTGCAATTTTATATCGCCTGATTGCAAGGTTTTTGCATGTCGTTGGCTAAACCACGTTTCTCCGTTTGCGACGTAGCAGACTTCCTGTCATGCTTTATTTTTTCTTTCGAAAACTAGAGACAGTAATTTCTCGAAAACTCACTCGATTTTTCCTTTCTGTTAGCGGAATATTTTGAATAGACTTCAAGCTATAAAATAGGCTTGTTTCTCTAAAAAAAAAAAAAAATTTTGAAAAAAAATTCTAAATAAAAAAGGAGCGATAATTTTGAATGATTGCTATGGAGATACGTGGTTTCGGACTTGGACCATCGATGTGTAACTCGGGGTCAGTCCTCGCTCGAGCACTGAAAAAAAAATCTCGGTGTAATTACTAAGCAAATGGTAAAATTACCAAGAATTCAGGGTTCTATTTGATCCCAGTTTTTTCTTGGTAAAATCACCATTTATGGAATTGGTAATTTTACTGAGAAATCTCGGTAAAATTATTGAACTTTCTCGGTAATTTTACTGGACCTTGGTAAAAACGCCAATTTTTTTCTCGACTGTGGTAGAATTACCGAGATGAAATGGCAAAGTTACCGGGAATTGATTACCAATAAAAGTGGAATTCTTACCTGGAAAAAAACGGTAAAAATACCGGTTTTTAGGTAAGCTTACCAGTCTGTCTCGGTAAAATTACCAAATATTGGTAAAAAAAGTGAGATGGTAAAGTTACCAACGGACCTTCGTAAAAACGCCGAGAATTTTTTTTCAGTGAGAACCTACGCGGCGTCCTCGGAGTTCCACTTGACAACGAGGCGAACACATTATTATTTAAATGACAGCGGTGCCAAAACTAATTGTGCCCCGCTTCGTCGGGAGAAAAAGACGGACTCGGAACGTCGAGTTTTAAATCACTCCGTCGCCGCGCCACCGTCGCCACCGCGGAATAAAAGTCAAGTTGATATTAATGATCAGCGCTCGGCGTGGCGGGGCGCGGTGCGGCGAGGGGCCCAAATCAGTTTAGACGCCACCACCCCCCCCCCCCCCCCCCCGGCCTGGGTCGGGGCCCGAGGGAGGGTCTCCGCGCAGCCATGATCTGATTAATCATCGGTTGGTAATTGTATTAGGGTGCGAATAATTAGAACAAAGGCCACAATTAACGCGACGATTGTTTGTTCCGTGTTCGGTGGTGGTGGGATGCAACGGACTGACAAGCCCGAGAAAGGCGGTGACGGACTTGTCATTCCATGATTCCACTCGAGGGGCGGAAGTAGAGGGATAATTTGTCCGCATCGGTGGAGTGACAAGAATCGGAGCACTGGAAAAAAAAAAAAAAAAAAAAAAAAAAAAAACACATTGGATCTAGAGTCCAGACTCTTGAAAACATTGGAAAAAAAAATACACTTGATTCAATCAGATTTAAGCTTAAATCAAAAGGAAATCCGCTCAAATTAAGAGGCTTGGTTCTTGATTTAAGCCAAATTCCGATTGAGTCAAGAGTATTTTTTGTTGTCGATGTTTTTAAGAGTCTGGACTCTAAATCCAATGTGTTTTTTTTTTCCAGTGAGTACCTACATTTTGCAACTTTTCGAAAGTGTAAGATGTAAAATCGACGCGAGCTGGCAATTATTCATCTAAAATAAGGTTAATCACAAAACGCTAATATGAAAAAGGGAGGGTATAACATAGCGTTACGTATTTTTTTGGAGGGGGAGGTAAGGGGCAGCCTTGTTTTAAAAGAGCGTCTCAAAGCGATCCTCTCATGCAACGTGTAAAAGAGAGGGCAACAGTAAGATAAGTACAACAATAACTTTTCCTAAGAGGAATATAACTAAGCTTAAAATATTTTATTAGCGCGAGGACCTTAACTTTTGACACATTTGCGTTCGTCCCTTCATTTGAAGTAAAATACTGAACAATAAAAGAGGAGAAGTGGGTGGGGAGACCTATCGTGATCTCGAAACTTCCATTTTAAACCGAAAAAATGCGCGTCGGAATAGACTCGACACTCGAGCTTGTGATGACAACGAGTGCGCCAGTGCGCCTTCAATTACGCGTGATACATCAAACATCCCAAGAGTCGAAATAGTTGCCTACCGATCGTTTCAGTTCCGCTAATAGGATCTTCACGCTGCTAGTCCGTCTTACACCACGGTAAATAGTAACTTTACTGAACGAAGAAGAAGAAGGAAAACCAATGTTTCTCAGGAGAAGGATTTCTCGCAAGTTAGGTAGAAAAAGAAAATCAGAATTTGAGTTTTTGAATAACAACGCTCTTTCTCATCCCGTAGAATAAGTTGCAAGTAGTTTATTTCATTTCGTCCCTCCGGTGACGTAAAGATGTAACACTATCTTTACGTGCATGATGGACCCTGTTCTCCGTATAGCTCTATGCTTTACGGGGCCCATGTGAAAATAGAGATACACCCTTACGCCAGAGGAACGACAATTTTTGCATCAGTTTGAGTTCGATAGAAATATTCGAATTAAAAAATGTCAAACCCCGGACAGAGTGTATTGAGACTTCAAAGAGCTTTTCTGATAACTATGTTTTTTTAAACTGCATGCTCTAAACCATCATTACCCGCCTTTTTGTGCCAGAAGAATCGTAAAACGTTCCTCTCAACAGTGTTATCAACAGCTCAATGGAAAATTTGAATGCAAAATTTTTATTTCTTCATCTGAAAGTGCTTAAAGATTTGATTTCACAGTATTGTTTAAAAAAAAAATTCTGTTACGGGAGATGGTATAAAAATAGATTTAAAAACGAGAAAATGCACCGCCTAGTGGTATGTCCTCTGGCGGCATTTTCCATTTAAACACATGTATTTTAGTAGATTAGATAATTTTGTCATATCTTCTCCAATAAGTGTTCAATTTATGAGCCGAGGGTATACTCGTGTTCAGTTCACTCAGTAGTTTCCGCTGAAACACGAAATTCATCAAATTTCAGACACCTGCAAATTAGCTCTATTGGGACTTTTGGGACCATGGCCTGCCGATCTCTTTGAAGATTTCCAACTCTGTTTTCAACAGCTAATGCTACAAGTGCTGTGCTCTACCTTGGCAGGGCAGTGTAAATGAAGACGACTAGCTGTGCGTAAAATAAAGGGGTTTTAGTAACTGTGGCAACACCGTGGCGGGTCCAAGCGCCGCACCGTCCTCATTACGAGGACTCGCCTCTGAGCTCGAATAAAAAGTCGCATCTTTGTTTGTACATTTACATGCCAGCGCGCTGACGCGACGTGTAATTAACACTGCAGAATATGCAATCGTCTCTAATCCCTCCGTCACCGACTCCTGGAACACTCAAAGGTGCGAACCCCGGAGCGATTTCCATACCTTGCCCATCCGAAGGGACGCTACACCTCAGTCGTGCTAAGGCAAAACGTCGTATGGGCCTTCGAACGTTGTGATATTTTATTTGTTAAAATAAACAGATTTCCTCTAAAACCTGTGAATACTTGGATAGAGTTAGGCAAAACAGTCACATCTTCATTTCAGTTTTTTTTTTTTTTTTTTGTTTTAAAAAAAAATATCATATACAACTTATTCTACGGGATGAAAAATAGCGTTTCGACTCAACAACGCAAATTCTGACCTCCCCCCCCCCCCCACTCCCCAACTCGAGATAAATCCCTCGCCTAAGAGATTTTGGTTGTCCCTCTTCTTCTTCGTTCAGTGAAGTTTTGCCGAGTTATAAGATGGACTTGCGCGAGGAATCTAATATCGGAACCAAAACGATGGGTAGGCAACTATTCGGACTCTCGGGATGTTTGATGTATCACGTGTGATTGAAGGCGCACCGGCGCACTCGATGTCATCGCAAGCTCGAGTCTATTACGATGGGCTCTTTCTCAGTTTGAAATGGACGTTTCGCACGATCACGATAGGTCTCCTCGCCCCCTTCTCTTCTTTTTTAGTTCACTATTTCATGTTGAATCTAAGAACTAAGACAAATATGTCAAAAGTCAAGGTCCTCGTGCTAATAAAATATTTTAAGCTTAGATGTATTCCTCGTAAGAAAGCTTATCATTGTGCCTATCCTACTTTTACCCTCCCTTTTACATATTGCATGAGAGGACCGCTTCGAGACGCTCCCTTAAAACTAGTCACTACCAGAGTATCACCTTCCTCTCCCTCCAAAAAAAGTACGTAACGCTATGTTAGACCCGTTCCGACGTTAGAAACAGGATGAAACGGTTAGAACGGGTTAGAAGCCCGTTAAAATCACTAGGAACATCAACGTCTGAGCGTTCATCCTCGATCTTGTCACAACTTGTCTTGATAACACTGTTTTCATTGGCTCTCTGGCGGCATAGTGTCAATTACGGCTGTTTTGCCTGAAAATACATCATTTTTGGGCACTTATGGCTTTCTTATATCGACGGCGTAGGTCAGCAATCACATAACTCGGTTTGCAACGTCGCAGACTTCCTGTCTTACTTTATTTTTTAAACGGAAAACTACTCAATGGAAATTTTTTAAAACTGCCGTGATTTTTCTTCTCAAAGCGAAGCAAATTCTGCAAAATCTTCAAGGAATGATGTCAATTTGTTCTCCTTTAAAAAAGTAACATAGATGCGGAGATTTTTAGACACCGCAAACGAGTTATGTGATTGCCGACTTACACCATCGATATTACTCCTATTCATTAAACTGGGATGTTTTATTGTTTTGGCTATTTCAGTGATTTGATCTAAAATAGCGCCATGTGACGTTTAAAAATTTCCGCCACCATTTTATTTTTTACAGAGAAATTGTTAAACGAAGCAGTCCGAAAATTTCCCTGAATTTTTTTGGGCTGCCGATAAAATTCGGTTAAATTTTCAAACAGATTCAACTAATAATTCCTCTATATTAAATAAAATGGCGGCGGAAATTTTTAAACGTCGTATGGCGCTTGTGATACTTTGGCCGGAAGGTGACGACTTACTGCTCTCTTCGCTATCTTGGCAGAAAAGGTATCAACAGCTCCTGTTTCCTCTCCGATTAGCGGTGAGTGAAAACGGGAGAGGACATTAGGACTACATTCTGTAATTAGGCACTACAATTTCTAGCCCATCCACAGAAACACTCATTTGCATAGGGAAACTGATGGTACATAAGTCGTTTCTAAACCGAGCTAGCGGGCCGATTATTGAAATTTAAACCAGGCCGATAAGACATCGAATTGCGATATATTGCATGGTTGAGATAGGGCTATGTCTTGTCGTGTCGGGCTGACATAGTTTCAATAATCGGGCCGCAGATATTGTAGTTCCGAATTGCAACATACAGTCCATTTCGTCTAAGTTGGAAACGAGGCGTCGTCGGGAGAACGATGAAGCAAGGAGATGAGGATGACTCCTTAAACCCGTTGACTCGAAGCGGCACTCGTGTCTCGCCCGGGGCCGGGGCGCTAAGCTGCCCGGGACCCGGCGCATGTGAGCATGAGCTGAAAGCGTTACAAAGCGTGTCCCCTTGCTCAAGTGCCCCCGCTCCAGTGCGTGGAGGCAGTGTGATAAATTGGAGTTTCATCGGAGCGTAATCAAGGGTTAAACGTGAATGGATACTTCTCGTCAACAGTCATGCGGTCCAGAAAGATGGGGAGGGCGCGGGAGGAGGGAGAGAGACAGCCAGAAAAAGGCGAGCACGCGGATCCGATTGAAAAGGCCGCTTCCGCCTGAGTCCGTCTCCCCTTTTTTTTAATTGAAATAATTTGTGCCAGCGAGTACGTTTCATTATTCATTGTTTTACATATTCTCGCTTTTTCGCTCCGAGCCCCGGCCCCGCGCCCGTTGCCGCTCCGCCGAAAATGTCCAAAATAGGTCGGAACCCATCCTCGTCTTTGGGGCCATCCAGAAACGGACCGAGTTGAATAGAAAGGAATTAAGCCGCATCAGCTATTGACAAATTTAATTGGGCAATTCAATTTTTTACATGAAAATGGGTTGTGCGGATTTTCGTGCAAATTTCAGCGAATTTTCTCCATGGTACGAAGCAAATTCGTTAAAATTTTCAGAGGGATCCGCACGAACGCTCTCTCTAAAAAATTAAAATGTCCAGTTAAAGCCAATAGCTGATGCGGCTTAGTTCCTTTCTGTTATACGCGGTCCAGAAAATGGATCGTGTGAAGCAGAAAGAAACCAAAGTACACCCGCAATTGTCAAATGAGGGGCTTGAAGGACAAGGCGCACGAGTACAGTTGTCGAAAAAGTTAAGATGTTAATTATTTAAGGTATGGCAATTAAGACGCGGAATGCCGCCGCGGAATCGTACGCGGCGGACGCAAGGGAAATCTGTTACACGTGTTTCTAAGTAAAACTAGTCTGATGCGTATGCTGTGAAAAATTCGCTCCCAAATTCCAATTATTAAGCGACAAAAAGACGTTTTGAAATTGTTTTTCCAGAATGAGGATTCATGTAATTTTGAAACTTCAAACACGTATGCACCTTGTCCTCCAAGCCCCTCAAAATTAATTGGGCAGTACAATTTTTTTCATGAAAACGGTCGTGCGGATTTTTTTGCAAATTTCAGTGAATTTTCTGCGTGTGCAAAGCAAATTCCTCGAAATTTTCAAGGAAATCCGCGCAAACGTTCTCTCATATAAAAAAGTTAACTGCCTAGTTAAATTTGGCAATAGCTGATGTCGCTTGGTTCCTTTCTGCTGGACGCGGTTCAACTAGGTAACGCTCTAGGGGGGGGGGGGGGGGGGTCGAGAAGAGCGTTACGCGATTTTATTTCTTACGTGTCATGGGATAGGAACCTACGAGTATGTAACAAAAGCGTTACAAGGGGGGAGAGGGGTTCAAACAGGTCAAAAATGTGCGTTACATAATTTACGGACAGCCCTTTTTACGATAATTTCAAGGTGACAAGTTCGTGGAGCATTTAAAATATTAAGAATTGTCTCTTTTCCTAGTATGCCTCATAGGACGTACAGAGAGTACTTTTTTTGCCCTCCACATCGACGACGCGTTTTTCTCCTTTTTCATTCCAGACCGTAAAAGAGCTCGTGGTCACGAGTGGGGCTCACTGATGACAGCGAAAGCGCCTTCAATTGCGCGTGATACACCGAATAGCCCAAGCGTTAAAATAGTTGCCTACCGATCGTTTTAAGTTTCGCAGTGCAAGCTAGAGAGTTATGCGATGTAACCTCTACGATAGTTCGGCGTTTTTATGCTGTAAGACACTATGCTAAATGAATTAAATCAATAAGAACTATACGTAGATAGAATGTTCGCGCTTTACGTAAGTTCCTCTTGATTTAAATTATTTACATGTAGGTCCTCTTGGCTTAAATGCTAGTTTGTCTTATACTTCGGCGAAGGAGGAGAAAAAGAGCGGTAAATTAGGGAGATAGCGAAAGGAACGAAAAGAAACGAAAAACGAAAAGAAAAGTCCTGTATTTAAATCTACACTGCAATGTTTCCAAATTTCTGATTTTACTTCATTTCTGATTTTTCATTCATTTTTTCCGAAAGAGACCTCCGAATGCTGCTTCATTTTTTCCGAATGCTATTTTAATGCATCCTTGATGCGTTATCGATAATAATACATTCTTGCATGTTTGAATGATTCCTCCTGCACTGCATTAGAAATACGCTTAAATAATATTCGAATATTGCCGAATTTCACTGAAATGCATATTTTTGAGATAAGTTATTAATATTTCTGCCGTCCAAACCAAAAACGCCGTATCTCCATTCAGCATTTTTCAATTATTTGCCGTCAAAATGCTGTTTTACAAAAAAAAACCAACAGATATTCATCCTTTTTATCGAGTCAACTCTAATATGGGTACCTACCATTGGGAACTCAACATGAAAAAGTGAAACATCCTAGAAATCGGTTTTTTCTTGCAATAGGGCAGTGCAAGAGGAAGAAAAATACAGCATTTGGAATAAAGTTACTGCATTTTTGATGTGGACGGCAGACTTAAACTTGAGAATTGATGCTCTAGATTGCAGTGCTAGTACCTACAATTTTTTAAAAATTCGAAGAAAAAATTATCTCGAGTTCTCTTCGAGTTTTCAATTGCATCAGGCGAAATTGAGTGAGATTTCTATGGCAGTTTTCTCTATCGCGGCAGTACACATCAGCAGACTGATTATTGAAATTGATAGACAAAGCGATAGAGAAAGAAGACATAGGGAGTAGGGAGTAATCCTATTGGTTCATTCGGGTGGTTCTTATAGACTAAGGGAGAAAATGATGGACTAAGTATCGGGTCTCTCGTGAGTTCCGTTAGTTAGTCTACTACTTACCTCCTTGTCCATTGCAACCATTTACTTCCACCAATAGGATCAGTCCGTATCCCTTTTGTCTTCTTTGTCTATAGCTTTGTCTATCAATTTGAACAATCAGCCTGCTGTTAAAGGCAGTCTCAGAAACGTATAACTTCGTGTTTTCTGACGAGAAATTGTTTTGTGTTCACAGCCGGCGGGATGTCGAACTACCCGCGAGAGCCCTCGCCGATGGGCCCGAAGCCGGACTGCCGGAGCGGGGACCTCGTCTCGCGGCTCCTGGCCGCCACCCCGCCCTACCTCTACAACATCCCGGTCGGGCCGCAGAACTTCTTCTTCTCAGAGATGCTCCGCGGATTCGTCCACGCCCGCGCCGCCGCCCCGGCACCGCCTCCCAAGGACACCACCCTCAGCCTGGGCCCGCCGCCGCCGCCCGGTTCCCGCAGGGGCCGGAAGCGCTCCTGGAAAGAGGCCAAGGCCGCCGAGCCCCTGGAACTCACCACGAAGACGCCGCCGCCGCCCAGGGTCCAGTCGCCCCCGGCCCCGCCTAACGTGCTCCCGCCGATGCTCCCCATGCAGGCGGAGCTCCCCCTCCCGCCGCGCCTCGGGCCGGACCTCATGATCAACCCCCTCTGGTTCCCGCACCTCTACCCGCCCGTCCCGCCGCAGTTCGACCCGCTCAACTTCCTCATGGACCTCCGCGCCGGCGCCGGCGCTGCCTGGCCCGAGGGCAAGGCGCCCGAGCCCAAGGAAACGCCCGAAGAGCCGCTCAACTTGCAGGTATTTTGAATACCGGCTCACTTCAGGTGGGTTCAGAGACCAATCAAGACCATCCAACACGGAAAAAAATAAATTGCTGATTCAACAATTAAATTGCTAAAGACAGTGAGTGCAATGTTTCAACGTAGATTTTACAACAAAAAAAATGCTACTCTAACCACATTGTAAACTAATTTAACCACGGGAGTGGTTAAGTAGCATTTTTTTGTTGTAAAATCTACATTGAAACATCGCACTCACTGTTTTTAGCAATTGAATTGTTGAATCAGCAATTTAATTTTTTCCGTGAATGGTATCCTGACGAGCCGTGTGGCAATGATGCGGGTAGAAAAGGACATTTGGCCGTATGTCTGTCAAACAGAACTATACTGCCGTGCTAGGGAAGAACGCCGTATGAACCTTCAGGCGTTTCCGAATTTCCTTTGATCAAATACGAATTTCTTGATAAACTTCTGAATATTTTCCTTCCAAGTTTTCAAATAATTTTGTTGGTAATTTCACCTGAAGTTCCTGAAAATTTCAGGGGAAAATATACATATCTTTACTCAAAAATAAACATTTTATCGAAGGTAATTTGGCAACTCTCGAATGTTTATGCGGCGTTCTTCCTTAGCACGGAAGTATGGACGAGTGGGAAAGATGGGGTGTGCTCTAGAAAGCTGCATAAGAAACAATATAAAAGTGGGCGTAATTCCCTTTGGAGAAATGGGAAGGCAGGATTTTACATTCTGTCAAACGGAACTATGTGCCAACTGACGGCATGAATCGATCGGAAAAAAACGTGAATCGATCGACGAGAAATAATTGACAATTAATTTAAAACAAACCGGTATCAAGTCAATCGACATGAATCGATCGAAAAACCAAAACGTGAACCGATCGACGTAATTCGATCGACTCCCAGCTTGATCGATCGATTCACGGGTTTGTCGATCAACTCACAGGTTTGTCGATCGACTCATAGGTTTGTCGATCAACTCATAGGTTTGTCGATCGATTCACAGATTTGTCGATAGACTCATAGGTTTGTCGATCGATTTACGGTTTTTGTCGATCGATTCACGGCTCTTGTCGATCGATTCACGGAATTGTCGATCGATTCACGACTTTTGTCGATCAATTCACGGCTTTTGTGATCGATTCGTGGGTTTGTCGAACTAAACACATTCAAAAATGGGTAGGAATGGCAGCGGACTGAGCGGAATTTGTCGGCGTCTCCGCTCCGAGCCTCCGATCTGTTGGCGACAGATCGGAGCGTCCTCCATCGGCGTTTTCCGCAGCGAGTGCGGCACTGAAGAGTCGTGGGCGTGGGAAAAGAGCGTTGTGGACAGGGCTCATGAGTTAATGCCGACCAAGAGCGACAACGGAGACGGCTTCGTTGCCGCTGACGTCAACGGCACTCATATGAAAAATGTAAGACGCGATGGCATGAGTCGTAAACTCGCAATACTCTACTCTATGCTACTAGTTTGAAGCACCATTGCGAATAAGACAAACGCAAGCGAACACAATGGAAATAGATCGAGGGAAAGGATGCGCGTTTAAGACGGCGCAGAGATACAACTATTCGTACTCAATGGACGTCCGTGCTGCATCTGAACAATTGAAGGCGCGATGACGCGAAGCGTGAGCTCTCAATGTTCTGCTATATGTATGCTGCCATTGAGGTGTCCCTCAGATTCGGAAGAAAAGTTAAAGAAGAGACCCGAACACATCTCTCTTACCTTCGGCTGTGTTACTCACGTAGTGCTTGAAGCACCATTCCGAATAAGACAAACAGAAACAAACACAATATGGGAATAGAGGGAGGGAAAAGATGCGCGTTTACGACGGCGTAGAGATACGACTATTCGTACTTGATGGACGTCCGTGCTGCATCTGAAAAATTGAAGGCGCGATGACGCGAAGCGTGAGCTCTCAATGCTCTGCTATATGCTGTCAATGAGGTGTTGCTCAGATTCGGGAGAAAAGTTAAAAAGGAGGCCCGAATACGTCTTTCCTGTCTTCGGCTGTGTTGATACTCGTTCTTTCTTCTTTTTTCAGGTTCTTGTCTGATTCTTTTTTTAGGATGGATTCGCAGACCCACGTCTTAGGCTCGTGTAAACCGCAGCACTGGCTCGATTCTTTTGGAAATAATGGTGCTTGGATGCGTCTAGTGGCATTAATTTTTTACGAATTCATTAATTTCAGAAGTCTGTCGGTTAATTCAATACATTCAATCTCGCAATTTCTACTATGTGCGATTTATAAACTTTGAACCTGAAAATTGGCGCTTTCATAGTTCCTATTCACTCTTACGGCCCTCAACTAACGAGCACACCCCTTCTTTCTCACCTGTCTCTGTTCCGTTTGGACAGAATACATCCATTAATCCTTCTCTACTTGTCATTTGCTTCCTTCTTTCTCTTCGTAGATTCCCCACTGGCTGGGGGGGGGGGGGGGATTTCTGACGTCTTTTTCGGCACCTGTTGATAAAGTCATTAGAGGCACCTAATGATGTCATCAAAAGTTGCCCCTGATAACACCATCAAAAGAAGAGAAAAGGAGCAGGGAAGAAGTGTTATAATTTTACGGATTCACCCCTTTTCCCTATTTGCCAAACATGGGTCTAAAGGGGCCCCCTTGAGTAGGTGGCCAGACACTTTACCCAATTTCGTTTGGTCCGAAGTTTTTATGGTCCATTTATAAAGTCTTTCTAAAAGTTTTTTGTGCAATGTCATTGAACTAATAGTTTACTTAGTCCAGTTACAAGCAATAATATGGGTGCTGATAGATTCCGTCAAAAAGTAAAATATAACCCTTAGATGCCAAAGCAGAGTCCAATTGACCCGAGGATCGCTGAAAAAAACGTGCCCCGCGGGTTTTATGGATCCGGTACATCCGCACTTTAGACGTAGGTCACAAATACATCTTAAAAAAAGAATAAGACATCAAATTGAAAAAAAAGAAAAAATCAAGTATCAACACAGCTGAACTGACGCTTTTGGGTCTATTCTTTAAAACTTTCCTCCCCAATCAAAGCGACAATTCATTGGCAGCATAGAACAGAGCATCGCAAGCTCACACCTCGCGCCATCGCGCCTTCAACTTCGAAGATACTTCACGGACATCCATCAAGCACGAATAGTTGTATCCCTGCGCCGTCATCAACGCGTGTCCTTTCCCTTGCTCCATTTCCATATCGACGGTGTAAGTCGGCAATCACATAACTCGGTTTGCGACGTCGCAGACTTCCTGTCATACTTTATTTTTTAAACGGAAAACTACTCAACGGCAATTCTTTAAAACTGCCATGATTTTTCTTCTCTGTGAGAGAAAATTCTACAAAAATTTCATGGAATGACGTCAATTTGTTCTCCTTTAAAATAATAACATGGAGGCGGAGATTTTCAGACACCGCAAACGAGTTATGTGATTGCCGACTTACACCGTCGATATGGTGTAGGTTCTGTTTTTCTTATTTGTAGTGGTGCTTTAAAGGCTACGTAATAGCAAAGTAGCCGAAGATAGAAGAGATGTAATCGTGCCTTGTTTTTTACCTTCTCTCCCGAATGTAAGCGACACATCATTGACACTTGACAGCATAGAGCGGGAGCATTGCGAGTTCACGCATCGCGCCTTCAATTTTGCAGATACAACACGGACATCAATCCAGCACGAATAGTTGTATCTCTGCGCCGTCATCAAAGCGAGCCCTTTCTTTTTTCTATTTTCATGTTATGTTGGCTTCGTTTGTCTTATTTGTAGCGGGCGCTTTGAGGGCTACGTGAGCAACACAGCCGACGTTTAACTTGGATTAAATTTGTTGGCCAAACTAGGTATCGGGTAAAAAACTTTGGGTAATGTGTCTAGCTACAGTCAGGAGGACTTGGTTGTATTGCACACCGATTTAAAATTTCAGCTGACAATTTATTTATTTTAATTTGTTAGCTCGGCTCTTCTGCGGCGCAATTTCAGGGAGTTTTTATTAAACTACCAAAAGAATTTGCAGGAAAATTTCAAAAAAAAAAAAAAAAAAAAAATATTGCAACGGCCGATCTTGAGTAAAGAAGTGAAAGAGATGAAACCTCGCAACTTTGTGGTGTTATGTAACACTCTCACCTCTTTATTTAAGGCTGCCACAGAATTTAGAGAATGAAATTTCCCTGAGGGAATCAGAGATCAAGGAATCAGGGAAATTGACGTTTCCCTGATTTCCCTGACATATTTTGGTGAAATTCCTTGACCATTGAAGATATGCTACATGATTAATAAGGCATTATTAGGAATAGTTTTCAGACAAAATGTGATGTTCGAAACGTCAAACCCATTATATAGCCGGCAAATAGGTGGCCCAACAATTGGACCGCGTTAAACAGAAAGGAACCAAGCCACATCAGCTATTGCCAAACTTTATCGGGCGGTTTAATTTTTTACATGAAAATGGTTGTGTGGATTTTTGTGCAAATTTCAGTGAATTTTCTCTACAATACAAAGCAAATTCCTTAAAATTTTCAAAGGAATCTGCGCAGACGTTTTCTCGTAAAAAATGAAATCTCCTTGTTAAATTTGGCAATAGCTGATGTGGCTTGGTTCCTTTCTGTTTAACGCGGTCCAATTTTCCCTGACATTTCCGTCCTTTCCCCTGACATTTCCAGGTTTTCCCATACTTTGTAAAATTCCCTGCATTTCCCGGTATTCCGTGACTGTGGCAACACTGTATTCTAAAAATGTATTCTGATCGGCAGGTGGAGGACAAGAAGCTGGAGCCGATCCTGGGGTTTCCGTTCTTCAAGCAACGGCAGAGCTCGGCGTTCCGGGTGCCGCAGCCGCGGGGGCAGCCGGAGGTGGCGCGGGCGTCCGTCCAGACCAAGAGCACCAACTACATCCTCCAGAACCTGCAGAAGATCTACATGGGCATCAAGAGGGAGGAGGAGGAGCGGAGCCACAAGAAGGAGTCCGAGCCGGAACCAGAACCCGAGACTGCGGCGCCAGAGACCTCTTCCGAGGAGACCGCCAAGGGGGACAAGACCAAGGACCTGCGGGCGCTCATCGGCCTCGAGTTGGTCGTCGACTACGTGAAGAAGGGCGAGAAGCCGAAGGGTGATAAGTCGGAGGAAGGGTGCTCCGTCAAGGACGAGCAGGACCAGGACCCGGAGCTCTCCGACTCCACGGACGAGACCTTCTCGCACCACTCGGATATGTCCTCTTCGCACTCGCAAGCACTCGTCCAGAATTCCGGCGGACCCTACTTGATGTAGACCTGGATAAATCGTTTAATCCGTGTTATTAAGTGATCGCACTCGAGAAGCCTGCGGACAGGGTGGCAAAATTTTACGAAAAATAAAATCTTGAAATTTCACGTGAAAAATTTAATGAAATCTCCGAAATTTATGAAAGATATTGAAAAATGCCGGTTCCTTTACACGTTTCGCACAATGTAAAAATTGTGACTTTCCTCTATTTTGTATGTTTGAGTGCGGGTTGCGTACTCTAGCCCCTGAAACATATGAAATATTTCACAGCCTCGTGAAATTTCATGAAATATTTCACTGAAATTTCCAACCTTTCATTGCTTTCTTACGTTTCATGCCACCCTGCCTGCGGACCGATTAGGCACTGAAATTGGATCAGGTAGGTAAAGCAGAGAGGGACCAAGCCACACCCGCTATTGCCAAATTTAATTAGGCAGGTTAATTTTTTTACAAGAGAACGTTTGTGCGGATTCTTTAAAACATGTGAGGACTTTGCCTCGTACTACGCAAGAAATTCACTGAAACTTGCATGAAAATCCGCACGGCCGTTTTCATGTGAAAAATTAAACTGTCAATAGCTGATGTTGCTTGGTTCCTCTCTGCTTAACGTGGTCCAATTGGAGCGCATTTAGCAAATAGGAACTAGTGCGATTTACAGTGTTGTAAAAATGTTGATTCTCCATACTTATCTAAAAAGTCTCTCAGAATAGCAAATATTTTCAGCTTTCCACCAAGAAACTGTTAATTTCAACGGAAAATAATGGTATAAATTTTAACACTGTGCAAATATTGAGTATTTTTGAAAGAAAAGAGGAAGATGCCAGGGCCGGATTTGCCTACTTGCCGCCTATGGGCCGCCTGTATTTTGCCGCCCCCTTCTTATTCGTTTTGAAACATCAATAAAAACCACCAAATGAACGTGCCAGCGGGGGAGGGGTGCATAAGACGCGTTTACTCGTGTTGAACACATTTTTTTGCGAAAGCCCTGTCAACACTACTAGCAAAAGTTCACGGAACTTTGTGCGAAAGTTAGTTTCGTAAACCTATCTCTGTGTGGACAAGGCCTTCCATTCATAAGAAATGAATGAAAAAATTATGAAAGAACAAACATAACTGCGGATTAATGATTTTAACTTCCGCCGCCGCGCCGCGCTGACTGCACCGTGTTGGGCGCAATACGTAAAGTATTCCGACAGTCTTGTAGGCGCTGTGAGTTTCACGCCGACCGCTGCTGAACGCACTGTGTTTGACGCAATGCGTGAAGTATTCACGCAGTCTTGTAGGCGCTATCCGTTTTACGCTGACCGCAATGACCGCACTCTGTTTGATGCAATGCGTGAAGTATTCGTGCAGTCTTGTAGGCGCTAATATGTGTTACATGCCGATCGCCGCGCCGAGGGCTTCTCCTTTTCATCTCAAATCCTCGTCATCATTTCTCTCTACGTCGCGCCGTTCCGAGCCAAATCGTGTGTTTTAACGATTTGGTTTCTTCTTAACTTGAATAATTAAAGGTGCTGTCTCTTGTATCTCTGAAAGACGAGAAAAGTTAGAAATTATTATACTCTCAGGAAATGAGAGATTTTGTCGCCTTCTCTCGTTTGTAATTTTTTTTCTAACTCCGATTTTTTTTTTAAAACCTAAATTTAAAAAATTGCAAAATTTGCCGCCCCCTATAGATTTGCCCGCGGCCCATGTAGCCACCCCCTTAATCCGGCCTTTCATCCGTGCATCTTCAAGATGCACGATTTTGAAAACACTATAATCGCAATCGCGCTGGTTCTTTTTTGCTAAATGCGATCCAATTGGACCGCATTAAACAGAAAGGAACCAAGCCACCACATCTGCTGTTGCCAAATTTAACTGGGCAATGTAATTTTTTACATGAAAACGGTTGTGCAGATTTCCTTGCGAATTTCAGTAAATTTTCTCCATGGTACGAAGCAAATTCCTTCAAATTTTCAAAGGAATCTGCACAAACGTTCTCTCGTTAAAAATTAAAGTGTTCAGTTAAATTTGGCAAAAACAGATGTGACTTGGTTCCTTTCTGTTAAACGCGGTCCAATTGTGAGTGTGACTGGGAGTCCATGCAGGAGGCTCTCGATAAGCTTTATCCTGGAGGGTTTCAAACTCGATATCACTGAAGTCGCTGCTTAAATTGACTGATTTCAGCAGAGAGAACCCGTATGCGACTCGTAACAAGATTGTGATGGTGCAGTATGCGCATGGTTCCTCTAACTTTTTGTTTCGTTTTAAGGAGAGATACGCCAGAATTATACTTTCCAGAAATTTTAATGGAATATTTGATTCTATATTTGATGTGTGGCAAAGAAAAATCAAAAGAAAATTCGATGGGTTTACCTACTTTTAAAAATGACAAGTAGGTTCCAAAAACTGCAAATCAGAATGATTTTTAGTATCAGGTATCGCCATCCTATCCTAACTCCTACTAGGTATGTATTTTTGGCATCACGATCTTTGAATTACATAAGACTGACCAGACCAGAGACTATACCCTACAGCCTACACCCTCCAATTATCCAAACCATAACGGAGAAAGCCTGAAAATACCGAGAAACAAAAAATTCTTTTTCTAAGAAATATTACTATTAGGTATTATTTTTATTTTTTGGAAGCGGGAGGGCTTACATACGAATAAACTTGACCCCCTCCCCTTCGAATGACGCCGTAAGGCGAGCTCACGTCCCCTTAAAAGGAATCCCCCATAAAATGACCATAAAATACAACTCTCAATTGGTAACAATATTAATTAAAGAGGTGACATGTTTTTCAACATGTATTATACGGTTGTTTCCAATTCGCCTTCAGCTGCGTCCGCAGCAATTGTTGTTGCGAATATGTTGTGCGCGCTGATCTCAGCTCATTACATACTTGACTCTCTGAAGGCGTTGAATGTGCGAAACTAGAGCACTCTGTCGGATAACAGCAGGAGTGAGATTGAGTGAATCGCTAAATCCCTACTTCGTCCATTCTCCGACAGATTGCGCTACTTGCGCACATAAAACGCCTTCAGAGAGTCGAGTATGTAATAAGTTAAAATCAGCACGCACAACATATTTGTAACAACAATTGCTGCAGACGCACCTGAAGGCGAATTGCTTTCGCACATAAAACGCCTTCAGAGAGTCAAGAATGTAATGAGCGGAAATCGGCGCGCCCAACATATTCATAACAACAATTGCTGCAGACGTAACTGAAGGCAAATTGCTCCTTAAAAAAAAGAGCACACTAGGAAGTCTGCAAGTAACGAGAGGATATGTATTAGATCGACAAGAATCGAAAGAAAAATAAAAAAGTGAACCGATCAACACCGACTCGATGGACAAGTAAACAAAAAAGCGAATCAAAATTAGTGGAAAACTTGCAATTACTACGAAACTTTTAAAATTGCGATACCTCGAAATTAGGATCAGCTAAGATGTAAGACTCACCCCCTGCAAACCGTTTATGTGTACATTTTTGCCAAATTTACTTTTGCTTCAAAACCACTGTGCATGAAGAGGATTGAAAGATGAAATACCATTTTTTGGTGAGCTTACAACAATCCACAATGGATGTTTTTTTTAAAGGACGGGTGCTAGGTTTCAATTGCTCCACAAATGCCCAATTAGCATGGCGCAGCGAAAATATTGAAATACTTTTGCAATTTTATCGCATTAAATTGCAATTTATTTTACCATGAAATCGCAATATTTTTACATTATTGAGTCAATTAATGCCGAGATTTGACAGGAATTAATAAAATATGTTCAATGTGTGAGAGAAGTATGCAATTTGCAATACAAAAAAAAAATTGCAACTTATGACTTGGTTTAATTTTATTGCAATAAATATCGATAAGAGAGCCCCTTCAACCACAAACCTTGTCACATGGAAAAAATGGAAATAAAGAGGAGGGTTGACTGTAGCGGAGCCGATTTTTACGATGTTCTAATGATTTAAAGAATTCCTCGATGAGCAAGTTCCAACATTGCCTTTTCCCCTTTTAGACACTTTAAAGTGAGTGAATGGTCTTTTCAACACTCTGCCTGCATGCAAAATCAAGACATTTTAGGTTTTCCATTGCTGTGCCATGGGCATTGTTACATGTTCAAATGTGATTAATTTTTATATTCTTCCTGTCTCTATGAGAGTCTCCAGTGCAGATGACATACGAGTAATGAATGTTCCACCCTTGTCTAGCTCAGAGCTGGACCTACCTTTCTGACTACCAGTATCAAGGGCGATTGTATCAGACCCTTCAAATTTTTTGACCTGGTCTGAAGTATGAGTTTATATTAGTGATGATTCCTTCAAGTATAGGTACTGTCTATCAAATACACGTAACAAGAAAAAGTTGGTTTAAAAATTAGGAGGAAGAGAGCAGAGCTCTGTTTTTAAACATTTTCAAGAGCATTTGCCAACAAAGTTAAAATGTTTGTGATAACTCTTTATACTAGTTAAGAATTTGGCTCTTCCTTAGAAATACTAAAAAAATTGGACTGCATTGAGTTGACTGCTAAATAAAAACGTTAATATCTTGGGTCAGGGTTAATTTTAGTGATTTTTGTTGGAAGAGTCAGGTACTATTTGAAATTTTATAGAGAAATCATAAATCAGAATGCTTACATTTGCACCTTTTCTAGCGGACCAATGTGCTAAATTGTTTCAGAGCTTACTGTCAAGGGAGTGAGACCGTTTCTCTCTCGCTAGTCGAGGGCAACTGGAAATATTAAGAGCCAAAAAAATCATAGTTGAGGCATGAGATTAATGAAGGATTGTTCATTAATCAGGTGAATTACTGAATGATACTTGTGAGAGAGGGTCAATTTTTTTTTAACTAAAGTAAGGCATGGTGCTAAATTGTAGTAAAAACTAAAATAAATGATAAGTAAGGAATTAGAATAATACTTAAGTTAAGCAGAAAAAAGAACTTCCATGATAAGATGCTTTACTGTTATGGATATTATTAATTTCACAGACTGATGAAAATAGAAAGTTCCTTTCCAAGCGACTATGAGGAAGGTAATTTGAGGAATGGGTCTGTTGCGTGCAATAGATACAGCCAACTGAATACACTCTTTGAGCGTAAATTCCCTACAAAATCAAGTTAAACACATAAAAAAGTCTGACATCCACCCCTTAGTACGCAATCCGTGTAATTTGTAACACGCTTTTTCAAGTTTACCGCCTATACAAGCGGTTTTTCTTGGTGGCCAACAGTCAGGTTTGCCCAGGGAGAGACCAAACCTAAATCAACAAACAATCTTGTGAACTGTTATAAACTCTCCTTGCTTGAGATTTCAATTGATTAACAGCCCCTGCTTTTGCAAAATAAAGGAAGAAAAAGGAAAGGAATGCTTGAGAACAATTGAAATCATACAATAGAAAAAGTTAGTGATTAGTTTTTCTCACTCCTCCGCCTGCGAAGATCTAGTCAGCCGTGACCGAGAAAAACTGCCTGCAGACGCAGGAAACTTGAAAATCATGTTACAAACTACGTATATTGCGCTCTAAGAAATGGATTTCAGACTTTTATGACAAGTCCAGCGTGAATTTCGTGCAATTTTACCCGTAGAGAATGTATTTGTTTGGCTGCATCTCTTGCATGCTTGTTTGATTTGTTTCTTTCTTCCACTCCTGTCAATTATAATTCTTCTCTAACTGAGAGAAATTTTCAGGAAGAGTTCAAGTTCACATTCAGTTCTAATTCAACAAATTAAAGAAAGAATTTCCAAAAAAAAGTATAATTTGTTTGATGGTTCCCTGTAAATTCATTGACCGACAGAGTAACTCATTTCACAAACTTCCACAGTAATCTAATAGCTTCTAAATTCTTCCCTGCCTTTTATTTTACGAACCTATGGGTTGTGATTGCATACTGATTCATGAAAAAATAAATAAATTATTATGTACCTTCCCTTTCTTGCGGGGAGGAAAGCCCGAAACGAGAAGGGTTATAACAACGAAACATAAAATCTTCCAAGCGGAAACTTTGTTTTTTACAGTTGATGTTAAGGAGTTTTTGTTTGTTTTTTTTTGTTTATGTACATATATAGTTCAATAAATGTTCGATGTAGTTAAGATAATTTGTGAATTCAAATAAATGAATGTTGTAAATAATGAAAATAAGTTGGTACCACTTTACTTTAATCTCATCACCGAATGTAGAAAAAGATGATGAGCGGAACTGAAGCCAGCTGAAAGCTTGTATGCAAAGGTAATATAAGGTTTGGATGAATACTGGTGAAGATTTGACCAGAAAAGTTAATGTACTGCCATTTTCGTGATCAATATCACTTGAATTTTTTCAATGAAAGTATAATTATCAGAGAACATATGGATTGCATTTTGCAAAAAGGAACCACTAGCATTGCAATGTTGCTAAGATTGTGCAACTTCTTTTGTCTTGGAGGAAAAACCAGGTTATCCCTTAATAGTTTCTATTTTACATCGCTAAAAAATGTAAATTTAAGAAAAAAATTACCATCTAAATTTCATAGTTTTTCACAATTTCCGCAATTTTATTGCAAAGGATGAAGTTGCACGATCTTAGTATCATTGCAATGCTAGTGGTTCCTTTTTGCAAAATGCAATCCATATGATTATGTTCTGGTAAGGGTGAAAAACACAGTGTATGAACTTACGACATTTAGCATTAAATATCCTTGATTTCAACATTTTTACAGAGGACTCTTGATGACGTACAATAATTGAAAAACCAGGGGCAGACTGGGATCAGAAGAGTAATTGGGAATATCAGCCTATAGTGCTTGAGAATATCAGCCTATAGTGCTTGAACGGACCCAAATCAGTGGTTTTCTGCATTAGGAAGGAGATAAATTGGTCTGAAATTATCCTAAATATTGACAGGCCCATCAAGATTTCTTGTGGTGTTCGTACCTGCTTGCCCGCTCTTGTGTAAAAAATTATACTTGTTGCCTGTTTTTACTATTAATGAAACTTGAGCGAGTTTAAATTGAGTACCGTGGCAAATTGGCTAATTTAATTGTGAGAAAATTAAAAATGCTTGTGCAATTTTGGAGCTCACCACCTCCTTTCCATTGTAATGAAAAAAATTCCTGCATTATAACATTATTGTTTGGCTTTTTAGTTGTTATACTTAACATGATTAAACAGCTTTAAAAAACAAGAAAATTTTTTTTAAAAAAAAAATGAGCTAATTTATTTCAACAAATAATATAAACCACCAATTACCTTATTTAGTACCACTAGTGATTTCTAATATGATAAAAATCATCACATAATAATTAATAGGCAGTTCAAACTCTTTAAAACAAAAAATTTCTTTCACAAAAAAAGGCAACAAAATCCTTACGAAAATAACCATGATAATAAATACGGATTAAAAAGTCTAATAGACAGTAAAAGAAAAAAATACTTTTAGATACATAACACCATGGCTCTTTCAGGCTCTCAAACATAAAAACCTAAAAAATTCCCCAAATTTTCTGACCGATGCAATGATTTAATAGATTAAAAAACGAGAAGTAATTCCCACACACTTTTTTTTAAATAGACCTTAGAATTCTCCAATACTACCAATTAATCTCCAATTTTCTGAGGGAAAATTCTTCCAAGATTTTGTGTCAAATTTGCAGGCACCCAGTGAACAGCATTGACATTACACTGTGATACAATGGAGCTGTGCATACCATACATATAGAAGAAAGAACATAAGTGCAAGACTTTGAAGCGTCAAGTTTTGCATCCTCGTGGTATGTGTTCAGTGTTAAACGATTTTATTGAGGGCGTATTAATTGAACAAATACGTGTGTGAGAGATACTGCATGAATTCATCATAAAATTTGAAGAATTCATCTTTCATTATGTTGTAGATATTTCAAAGAGTTTGTTTTTATTTTTGATTTGTTTATAGAAATTATGTCTGGTTTGTTATGTTATGGACTCAGCTTGACAGAAACTTAGAATAAACATTTCATAAAACTTTCGACTAAGTAACCTGAATCAATTTAAATAAGAGAAAATATATAAAACAGTAAAAAAAAGTAAACAGAATATACATTATACACAAATTACAAAACGTTACTTACGAGACAAGATATAAAGCTATAGCAGAGGTTGGAAACGCAAAATGGATAGAGCCTCGTTGCGAACTTTACGTTTCGCAACTGTTTCCCGCGGTAAAACCAACAGATCGTAATTTCGACTTTAATTGCCTCGGGTTGATTTTCTTCGATGACCACAAAATAACCGACAGAATTTTTAGAGAGGAGGTATGACAAGTTTCCCAATAATCTGAAATGAATAACAGGAAGACCATCATTAGAAAACTACCTAACTTATGAAGTACTGATGCATGAAAGTCTTTAACAGCTGTGCTGTTTCATTAAAAGTGTATTTAAACACTGAAACTAGAAAAATATGTGTCGCTGTTGATAACCTCACATATTTCCTCTTAAATTTTACTTTCCTCAGAAGCATCAAATAAGCATTATGGCACTTGATTAATGTATGATTCCTATTTGCCTTTTTAAGTATACATGCATCTTGAAATCTCATGTTAAAATGACGAGTAATATTCTCAGAGAGAAGTGAGAGATGGGAAGGAGCCCTGAGACAATCAGGATGGGTCAATGCAAAACAAGATACGTCTTTTTCTAATTTCACTGCTGGTAAAATTTGTTGAAAGTTCAAAAGGGGCCAAAATTAGAGTGATCTGAGACAATATCTTACTGTGCTTTGAAAGTCAAATTCTGTTCAACCTTAGATACATGATATTGCAATGCTGGTGTCAAGAAAAATGTATCAGATGAGTTCGCTCAATACCTAATTGTTCAAAATCAAGTTAATTTAAAGGTACAAGGCTGCTATTATTGGTCAGGTTCAGGAGAATTCATTTTCTAATTTAGAAAAATCAGTTTACCTCTGAAACAAAATCACAAAAGAAAAAAACGAAATCTTTCACCACTGACTAAGATATGAACAATAATGTTCTGGAAACTCATCTTACCTATCTAAAACTTGCCGTCCAGTTTTACCGCCTGCCCAGGATGCAACTATTCCACCTGACTCAATTTCCTCATCAGGAGTGACAACATAAGGAGGATTGAACACCAACAAGTCTACCTGATTGTTTAGGCACAGCGCAGAGTCTAAGTCCATCTGGATAACGTCAACCTGGAGGATTGAAAGAAAATTTGTTAGAAAGAGCAAGAGTGCGTCATATCATGGAGGTCGAAAGTTGTGTTGTATTTGACGGTATAAACAAAACTAGTATGGTACGGTCATGAGAGTAGTATGACGAAAGAAAGGCTGCCAAAAATTATGCTTGATTTGTTTCCTCCTGAGAGATGACAAAGACAACATCCAGTAAGAGGGTGGCAACACAGGGTTGAATCATATACTTCAATTACATCAGATTCGTAGAATTTTGACGGAAACTTGATTTTGAAAATTTGGTTACTGCTCCCTCCAATACCTTGACAAAACACCCTACATAGTCACTTATCAAAGCCGGCTGAATAGTACAATTGTACAGGTTTGTAATACACAATATTCAATAAGGCACATGATAAAGATTAGTACAGTTCTTAGAACCAAAATTCAAAACATGCCCTTTCAGGAGAAACATACTTGTTTCATGTGCGGATTGACAGAGGATTGGAGAGTGACTTTTTCCTCACATTATCTCCAATTTGTAGAGGTGGCGTCTTTACTATTTGCACTACATCAAGCTTGGAGAAGAGAAAAAAAAGTTGCATTCACAACTTACTTGTGCATCATTTATCCGGGCTGTCTCGCAAGTTGCTACACACGCGTCCCAATTAATATCCACTGCCATGCAAAATGAACGAGCAGCTAGGAATTTGCTGAGAGCTGTAATGATGACTCCAGAGCCAGAGCCAACTTCCAACAAAACCAGTGGCTGAATTTTTTCTTGAATGAAATGGAGATCTGATTCAAGGGCATCCAAGAGCAAAAAAGAGTCTTCGCTTGGCTCATAGACATTTTCTGATAGATCACTCGACCAATCCTAAAACGGTTTTATCATAAAGATGCATGATGCTGGTTAGATGATTCAATCAGCTCTCAGAAAAGTCACTAATGTCCATTTTTTTCAGTTAATTAAGGAAGCTTGGAAAAATATACAAGTCTCTAAATTGCATTACAGGGCATATAATGTCCAAATGCTCAGAGTTAGGATGACGGATTGTGGAAACGGATACATGGATAGTCACCACTCCTCTTGCCAGGATACAGTAATTCAAAAGAAATAAACACTGGACATTAGTGAATTTTGCATGAAGTCTCAAGGATGCAGGAATTTCATAGGTTTCCCATTTTTCAAATTTGCTTTTCCATGTTGAAAACTCCTTTCACCACAAATTTTTTTTAAAAAAATTACCTTTTTTCAATTATACTCTTTCCTTACAAGTCGCCATAATATCCATGCTGGTGCAAGTTGTCCATCCCATTTTTAAGACCCAATTCCTCAGTTTCCCCATTGGTAAAACTTATTCTCAGGGCCTTCTCATTTTGCCTCGCAACTGATTGCAACTGGCAGGTTAGAAGTTTCGGCACCCCTTGAGTTTTTTAAATCTGAGTTTCGAAGCTGTTCAATTTCTTCAAACAATTTTTTGAAGAATTATAAAGCTACTTTTCCCTCAACCTGATCACTACTGGGAGAAATTTCAAAATTGATACTTTCACTTTCTGATGACATTAAAGTCATCATCATCATCATCGTCATCAGATGATTGTTCTAAATAGACGGTGAACAAGGGTTAAAACTGACTTAGGTGTGATATTAAGGACATGGATAAAAAATAAAAATAAATCGCAGTGGTATGGGTCCTGTTAAAGATAATAAAAATAGATTCAACCTATCATTACAAGAAAGATTGGAATGCTGGAATATTAATCAATTGAAGTGAATCAAATTAAATCCTTACACCACCTTATGGTGTATAATGAAAAAAGAACATTGAATACGACCAGAATAAACTTTAAATTTGAAGCTTCTGAAAGATTTGCAGTGGTTTAATTGAAGAAAATCTACAAATTTTAATCGCATGCACAAATGACAAAAGACAACGTGAGAAAGTTACCAGCAGCTTTCTTAATCTTTTGAATTGTGATGCAATAAGGCTCAAACAGTGCGGCAAATGAATAGGTCTTCTGCTTGCGTCAGGGATATGCAAATTAAGAACTTTCTTTTATGAATAATTTTGCAAGAAACACAATGAAGCCACTGGTTTTCCCTGAGAAAAAACTCAAACGCTAAAAAATAAAACAATGCTTCAAGTGGGAATTTATTTTTAAGTGCCTTCAATAGTGTCAAGGTTTGGATCCAGATAGAGGGAAACCAGTATGCAATTAAGAAGGACACAATATCCAATCAACATTCAGGATAAAAATATACTTACTGGAGTAGCCAATTTAGGAACACTGATTGACATATTTTTTTGTGGAATATATAGAGCTAGGACATCTGCGATCGAATCTGCACTTGCTCTTTTTCTGCCTGAATCTGAACTTTCCTCAACCTTTCCTACACAAAAAGAGACGGATTTTATTGATTATTGAGTGATTTATGCTGTATGTGATAAATAATTTATACAAATTGCAAGTTGATTTAAAGACTACCTTAGGCTCTAGGCGTACTAAGGCTTTAAGCAATAGGGTCCAACCTGCCTCCAAGTTAGATCAACATTTAGAGCTAAATTCTCCTCCTTTCATCACTTATTTATTATCAATTTTACTATGGCATTAAGAAAAACTCTAAATCTCTAACTCTACCTCTCATATTTGGGCGTATTTCTGCCAAACGGAACTATGCGCATTAAGACATGAGCCCTGAGACTAACTAGGTTATATGCGTAACAGGGCTCACATCATAATGAACATAGTTCCGTCTGGCAGAAGTACGTCTTAAGTCTTCGTTTTTAATCTTAAGAGGTGCTTTATGCCCAGTCCTCATTCATTGTAAGGATGGCTCGCCAACCAAAGATTGAATGCTGTTCTGATAGACGCTTACTAGACGGTGGTAAATTTGCTTACTGCTACAGCGGCTTTTCCAATTCTCGGTGTCGTTTTGACAACACCTCTGCCCTTGGAGGGAGAAAAACAGGAGGCTGCTCTGGACTGATGGTGGGTCCAATCAGAACCAAATAAGTTTGCGGTTGCCTTCCTGATTGGGCATAATAAACGTTGCTTAAAACGACCTAACTCCAAAAGGGCAAATCTACTCTAAATAAGTTTACTTCCTTTCGCAATTAGAATTTTTGTTTTTTGGAACAAGCCCCATGGCTATGACATCATGTCAAATTTTTATCTCTGATCTTGGAGGTATCTTGTGCTCAACATTTAATTATTTTTGACATAGCTAATACTACTTAGCGGAGCACTAATGATGAGTAATTTTCGAGAATAATACATATTAATACCTCACTTATGCCCAAGCAAATTTTGCATCTTCCTCACTCCTAATGGTACTTTCTATACCACATCCTTAACATTCATTTACTTACTAAGATGATGAATGACGATCAACAAACCTGAGCTGCCTGGAGAATGTTACTAACAATCAGTATTTTTTGACGAGCATTTGCTAACTTGGTGACGTAGACATCTAAATTGATTGGGCTCGACTGCTCAGCAGATATTTTTGCCAACTCTTCTTGTAGACCATCAATCTGCTTCTTCAGCTCTTGCTGACTTAACCTGTGATTGCACAACATTTCTTTCATTTGGTAAAAACGCAAGCAACTTTGTTGAAAAAAAAGAGGTACTTTTGCAGGTAAGGTAAATTAGATGGCCTAAAAGTAATTCAACGAGAGAGAATTCAGTAACACATTCTTAGAATGTACATTGCAGTGAGTACAAATTCTTTTCTTCGAAAATGAATTATACAAGATACATATCAAAACAAATGAAGAGCGATACTGCCAAGCAATTATAACGATTTTCTGAATAGTTTGATTACTTCCACTGCTGATCTGTATAGTTTGGTATGCAATTCTTTTTGAGTTGAATACGATGTTAAATTCTTAGCTGCTTAATTGACACATGCTAGATTGGATAGTAAGTTCAGCTAAAATAAGTTGTGAATGATCTCTGCCTCTAAGCAACTTGATGTTAGGGAAAAAAGCTGAGATGATACGGTACCTCTGGCAAGATTGCTATTATGTTTGACAACCTGAAGACAAGTATAAGAGTAAGTCTGGTTTATACGAAGAAGGAAGTATATTGAGGTCATAAAACTCATACAATTTTTTCTACTTAAAATAGGTAAGGACGTTGCCTGCAAGAATGAAGAGGCCGTAACTACACACCTGCGATGCACCGCTAGGAGATGAAACTCGGCCGCAGTTTGACATGTGTTCTTATGGTAGAACGCCTGACGCATGTTTCTTTTGTGCCTTTATCTTCACAGGGATTGAACTGATGCAAAAATTCATAAAAACCTTTTTGAGAGAGGATGAAATTTCACATCAGAAAACTAACTAATCCATGTATAACATTGTTTAATAATTGAGGAAATGAAAGCGTAATACAGAAAATCGTTACTCCTCTCAGATTCTAAAGTGCTGCTCATGCAACTTCAGCCAATCGAGGGCCACTCTGACTGGTCCATGCAGCGACTGCCTCACTCATCGATGCACCAATGACCTGGAGATGCTTGTGGTTTTCGGTATGTATCTACTAGCTTTACGTCACAAAACTGACTAGTTAAGGCCTCTCCATTCTCGCAGGCAACGGTAAGGAGTAGAGCATTTGCCAGGATGGTTAGTATTAGTGACTGCAACCTGAAAAAGTTCTTAACAACCTTCTAGAGCTGGTCAGAAGTGCTTTCTGGTTAAATCTTTGCAAGACAAATCTTAGATCAATACGTTCTCTTATCACTAAAATAATGCGAACTTTTTTAGAAGTGCTTGGACAAGTGTTTTACAGGGGAAGAAATAATGGGAGTTTACCTGCAAGCAGCCACTCTTTCGTCAAGAGTGTCAATAGTTGGCTTTAGCAAGCACATCAAACCCTCTGCCAAGGCATCTCTTGTGGGATTTTCACAGAAGTCTTCCGTCTTATCGTCTGCAGATGTATTGGTACTTTGACTTTCAACATCCATTAATATTTCGAATGGAGAGTTATTGTGCAATTTATGAATTTGCAAATGATGAACAATTAGGATTGTCTTCACAGCTGAACAAGCATTAAGGTTTGAGTGAATGAGGAGCGGAGGAATCCTACAAGTTTTCGGTGAACTAAAGTCAAGGTGTGAGAGAAAATGGAGAGGAAAGTTAATGAGTAGAGATAAATAGAGAGGCAAACATCTGTACTATTGAAAGGTCTAAAATAAAAATTTAACTAATGATAAATGAAACTCAGGAATATAGGGGCAGTCAACACACCAAGTAAGTCACAGGTTGCACAGGTACAGGTCAAGCAGAAAAAGTTAGGTTAAGTCAGAAAAAATTATAAACACAGCAACGGTTCGAAACAGCTGATCAACGACCTCTCAACTGTCATCAAATGTTTTGTTTATTTGCATGTGCAATTGTGCATATGAGTGCATACTGCAATAAATTGCAATGTGCAGTGTGCAACATACATGAACGATAGTGCCGTTTCTGAAATTATTTTAATTATTTTTTCAATTCTCTGATCGTACTCATGTAAGTTGTATATTTGGGACACATGTAAGTTATAACACCAAAATCCTTCATTTTCTGACTCTTTCAACGGGGTCGTATTTCTTGTCGTTCCCCAAATTGTAAGGCCCCTTAAATTGCATCGCTAAAGGGAGCCTTAACATTTAAGAGACAACCATGAATACGACCCCTAGGCATTATCATTGCTTGCATTGCATGCTAGCGATCACTGATTGGAAGTAGTGGTTACAACTGGTCAGGTACTGGTGATTTTTGCACTTCATCCTCCAGAGAAAACCTATCTTAAAAATCAGGTATACTGATAACACTAGTAATCAATCGAAGGCAACTGTGCCTTTTAAATCGTTACCAATAGAGTTCCTCCCGAAGATTCTCTGATCATGATAAGAAAATCCTTACAGGATTTTTTTCTGTGCTATAAAATAATCACATGATCTTACCCAAA